>NC_045153.1:30502457-30639957 GCF_900700415.2 Clupea harengus
GTGTGCAGAGCGCCTCCAAGACGCTGATTAATTGCACATCAACACCTCTTTATCAGGTCATACTGTATGTGCACAGCCACTCACACAGTTTGTGTTCCTCCTCCGCTCTGGCATGGGGTCAGAGTTCAGCCTCTCAGTGGCCCTGGGCTGAGGAGCGGTGACAGGTGCAGCACAGACGTGATGGGGAACAGCGTCCAGTGGAAATGTGCTGAGGGCTTGCGGTGTGTTTTGATTTGTTTCTGTTTGGGTTGGGTTGAAGCGGAGGCAGTGAGTTATGCTTGGGGCAGGAGCAGGAGCAGGAGCAGGAGCAGGACTCAGCTCACTGAGACAAACAGCCTCAACCTCAGCTCACAGCTCCAGCTACTCCAGCGCTCTTCTCCACAGCAGCTCTCATCCTCATCCTCTATCTTCCTTTCTTTCTCTTCTCTCTCTCTATCCATCCCTCTCTCTCTCTCCCTTTCCCACATCCTCTGTTGCTCTCTCCTCCTCCTGTCACTCCTCTCTTACAGAACTGCATCCCCCACGTTCCTCTGGACCCTCCCTCTCATTACCCCTTCCTCCTTCTCCAAACTCAGAGCATCGGGGGAACTGATGATACTGCCCTTTGCAAAGGAGGAGGGGAGGAAATCAAGGAAGCTGGCTGCCTCCATCAGCAGTGATTTGCGTGCCCCTTCCACCCCTCCCTCTCATTTGTTCCACCCTCTCTCTCTCTCTCTCCCCCTCCCTCTCTCTCTTTCTCACTGCCACTCTCTCTCTCTCTCTCACTCTCTTGCTCCCGTGCTCTCTCGCTCTCACTCCCGTTTGAAAAGCTGTTGTTACTGCACAGCCTCCGCACGTCATTCCACTGCGATGGAAATGAAACAGAGTTGGCTTAGCGCAGCTGACAGAGGCATGCTTTGAAGGATGTAGCCTGGGAACCTGCGCTGCCAGATCCTGTTCCACGGGCGCTGAATCTGTGCCACTGATGAGAAGGGGGACACGGCAATCACTCAGCCATGCACAAGCCCCGGCAACAGGACTAATCTCTCCACCTGACTCCCGGAAAAGCTCCTCTTCTTCTTCTTCTTCTTCTGCTTTTTAAAATTCTGAATTATTCATCCTTGCTGTGTGGAAAGCAGACCTCACAATGGAGGCAGAGTGAGGCACATTTCTAGCCTCTCTGCTCTGACCACAGCCTGCCGCACGTATGGATGTGTTCAGCTTTGTGAAGATGCCAAAGCTGTCGGGGTGAGTTGGCTTGACGCCGCGGATCGCCTTGTGTGCTAACGTGCCCTTTGTGTTCCTGGCAGCACATCCATTATCCAGGGACATGACTTAGAGAAGCAGGCAGGATTTACATGAAACGCTTTCAAACAGCTCGCGAAAAAAGCTGAGCAGAGGCTGAGTGTTGAGGCTGATAACTTGTTCCTTGTGCTGTCACATGTGATCATGTAGGCAGAGAGGGAGAGAGAGAGAGAGAGAGAGAGGAAGGAAGGGAGAGAGAGCGACAGGGGGAAGAGGAAGAAAAGTACTAATACTATAACTTAATGAGGTGTTCACTCACTAGCAACATTTCAGGGCTATAGAGTTTTGCTATTTATTTTTAGGCTATATTTCTGCTGTGCAATATCAAGGCGTTTTAAATTCTTGAAAATCTTTTGAGGTTTTAAAAAGAAATAGCAAAACTGTATAGCACTGAAATGTTGCTAGTGAGTAAAGTAAGGTAACATATGAACGCATCATAGCTGTCTGACTAGACTGAACATGGTACCTCTGCACAACACGCAACATAGCAGTTTTGTTTCTGAATGATTTATTTCAGAGTCTGATTTGATGAAATGACTAAAGTATGACCAAAGTGCAATGCAGTGGGCATAATTGCATGTCTTTGAAAGTAGTGGAAGTGAATGAGCTGAGGGAGTGTGGGGGTGGAGAGCCTCCAAACATTCATAAAGAATGGCCTGTTTTATCATCACATGTCAGGCTATAGACGGGAGATCTTGAACATTGTACAGTATCATTTCACAGTTCAGATTTCCAAGCTTAATATCTCACCCTACTCAGCACTACTTTCACATATTGGGTTGGCTGACTCTCTTGATTTGAACCCAGATTATCATCATAACAGACTGATTCCATGATCATACCAGGTGATTGTCAACAGGAGTTTTGACTGTCGATTCTAAAAATAAACAGTTTTGCGTGTGTGTGTGTGTGTGTGTGTGTGTGTGTGCATGCGTGTGAGTGCCCTTTCCCTCCAGTCCTGTTGGAATGTGGAGGCACAATCATCACTTTTATTGTGCTAGCTCTGTCTCATGTTGGCCCTGGTGTCACAAAGAGTTGATTTAGGCACAACACATGGAATAGCACTGAAACGGATGTACCTCCAGTTTTATAATAGTACTCTAATCAGGAGATTAATTGATGTGATGTTCAATGTCAGGCTTGCTGGACGGTTGGCAGCTCTTGTATGCAAGGGAATTACAAGCAATTGCGCACATATGTTTTAAAATCAATTTTTTATGTTGTCTACAATTCCCAAAAAAGGAATTGCTTTGTGCATACTTCATTTGGTTTAAACTGCCAAGAGATATTTTTTTTTTCCATTTTCATTAGCGTCCAAAGCAACAACTCTCTACCACCATATGGCTGTGGTGGGTTTTAACCCCAATATTTTGAACATTATTTACAAATCATAACACTGGATTAACATGACATCAATCTGAAATGACATCTGGTGCATTGAAATGAGCGACGGCTCAAGAGCGTCCTATGCAGTTGGAACACTTATTGAAAGGCTGTAGTGCGCCAAAACAAATATAAAATATAAAACGGGCAGATTCACTACTAATGTAATCTATGTCCCATTCTGTACCTTGTCCGTTTCATCCATTACACTCTTCTTACATTTCTGCTGTTAGTGGCATGGGAGGTTCTTATTACACTACATTTTTGAATCGGTGATTCAGGGGAAGAGTTGTTAAAGAGCCGAGAATGCAACATGCATATTTCCCCCTCTAGGATCATTTTAGTACTCAGCTTGTGGTCTGACTCATCTACAACTCGATTCACATTGGAGTTGCCCTATTAATGGCGAGCACTGTCTACTGAATATAAAAACATTTCTGTCTCTTTCAGCTGTACTCCAATAATACCACTACATGTACATTCACATACATGTTGAGTGGCTAAAGGCTAATGTGTTATCTGGGAGACATGCTCTGGGACTGCTGCACACAGACAGTGACAGACAGATAAGTTCGTGGCCTAAGGTAGATGGAGATGTATATTTTTGCCTTGTAGTCTATTGAGTCATGAATCCCATGTATTCAGTCTACCATTGTATAAGTCATGGATCCAAGTAGACACAAATTCAGGGGACACATTACGCTTTTAAAATGTTATTATGACAGTGGTAGTTATGAGCTAGGCTTTTAAAATGTGAGTATGACAGTGGTAAATATGAGCTAGGCTTTTAAAATGTTAGTATGACAGTGGTAGTTATGAGCTAGGCTTTTAAAATGTTAGTATGACTGTGGTAGTGATGAGCTGGGCTGGGAATGAAATGATGCAGGCTCTGTATTTCACGAAGGAGCATCCTGCAGAAACAGCAGTAAGGACACACTAATGAGAACAAGCCCACATGCATTTCCTCATTTACCAAATGGATGACTGCACTGAGCATTTGTGAGCTCTAAATGTAATCATGCTTCTGTCTTCTCGTGTGTCATATATTGGGTATGTAAAGCCTCTTTGTCTGTCCTCTGCAATCATTATTTCCCTGTTTGGCTAAAAACCCTTCAGGTGAACATCCTTTTATCTTTACAGTGCTATCTGTTTTTTTGATGTGTTTGCTTATCAAGACCCTTCCTTTTCTAGCTAAAATAAACATTCCAGTATTGTCCTCGGGTTATATTGTACAGCCTACACGTGAATTAACACGGACTATTATGAAGCTTCCAAATCGGCCCTCATAAGAGGGTAACATGTTTCTATGTTTATTATTGTCTATCTGAAACACTGCTACCATATGCAACATGTACCCAACTTATGGTTAGGCAGCATCTTGTTTGTGAAAATGTGTATAAAAAGAAGCACTTCACAGAAATATGGAAAGGGGCATATTTTATTCATGAATCTGTGTAGCTCTTTGGCTCCTTTCTCTAAAATGGATATATGAAGTAACACAAGCTTTGGTTGAAAAGCATGCACGCTAAAGATGATGTTTCAATAACCTGAAGGTTGTGCAAATATATACTAAAACACTCGCATACATGCAAGAAACTCTTTCACCCTATCCTCAAAACTTAATCTGCCTACGGTTATGACACAGTTCTGGCATTCTTACTGTATACTGTATGGTAGACGTGCTCAATTCATATTCACAGTAGTCTTTGTGGTAGAAGCAATTCCGTTAACCTAATTGTTCATTAGAGTACAAGTAGACCTCAAGATAAAAAGCATGTCTCCTTTTGAAGCAGAAGCCACTCAGGGTTAGACATTGTACAGAGTCAAATGCTCTTCCCAGAGCCCCAGGTGGCAGAGGCAAAAGAAAGGTTTCAGGCAAGTATTCATCCCAATCTTTCAAAGCCAGGCCATAGAGAAAAAGAACTGAGGCATAATGCGGTGCGAAGGCATTCTGAGGAGCAGGTTCCCTGCCAGGAGGCCCAGGACACAATAGGGGGTGTTTTATGTTTGCTATTAACGTTATAGGAGCAAAAGGGAGGAAGAGAGTGTCTGGCATTCAGTGGTTTGTCAATGGACAAGTGCTGTAGTTACTGAAAGCCTTTGTAGTTGTCTGTACATTAACAACCACACAAACTACCACCATGAACATTATAGCTAATGCTAATGGGCAGGCTGCAGCTCTGTTATAGCCATAGCCACTACAGCATCAACTAACATTACACCTATTTCATATAATGGTTCTCAAGTTCTTGACATCACCTCATGAAGGGGTTACCATTATTCAGTGTACTGTTACTGCCTTTTAAAACAGTATTGCTTTAAATAAAGTATATTTTACTTAACAATAGAGCAGTATTCTGCCAGGAATCAACTTGCATGAGAAGTAGGCTTGCTGGGAAGACTTCACAGGCACTTAAATGGAGTGCCATGCCAAATGTCTTAGGTGGGCGAGAGATATATTTTTTTCTGAGTTTGGTACGACTGAAATGATTCACAAAGAATTGACTGAGAAATTAAAATAAGAAGAATGATTCTGTGTGTGTGTGTGTAATATCTTAAACCCAAATGAACCTGACAGAAGCAGAGGTAATTATGTGTTTTATTTTGTGGTCATTTTGATTCAAGCTGAACATAGTGTACACATGTACTCTCTCTGTCATTGGTAGGCTGGTTTTATGAGCTGTTTGGGCCCGGCGCTGTGAGGTGTATTGAAGGCCGTGTTGGTGGGTGTTATTGCATTATAATTGGTGCAGTGCCCAGTCATTTCCCGGAACTGCCGTGGTCGAGCGCCCTCCCCAGTAGAGAGATGAGGGTTTGATGATGCCATGATTCTCAGTGCAGCACACCAGGACTGCTGGAGGTGCAGCAGTTATGACAGCCCTGGGTGGCCGAAGACACGTCCAGGGAGCTTAGGTAGCCAAAAGGACAGGATAGAACAGGGGAGCAGCGAGACTAAGAGGAAGAGGAAGAGGAGCTGCAGATCTGAGACAGTCTCTCTGAGTTCATAAAGAAGCAGTTTAGAGGGTCCCCCAAGGGTATACGCCACGTAATCCACATTTTACCCCTGCTTCTGAATTCACCAAGACAAACACAGAATGCATAATGAATATTTATCCCATTAAAAATGTAAAAAGAAGAAGAAGAAGAAAAAAAAAAAGATTGAAAAAGCCCCACTAGTCGGTATAATTTTCTTGGAGGAAGGCAAAGTAAGCAGTATGTTTATTGTTATGCAAAATAAGGTGACGCTAATCTCTACATGGCGCAGTGTTTGCTCCAAATGGACTAGAGATGCGTGGTTTACCACCGCATATCACCCTGATAATGGGAGGATGTTGTCAAGACAGCAATTTTATTCTAGCCTCGAATACGAGGCGCACCAAACACAACTATGAGACATTGCGGTATATGTCAAAAGTCACTGGAAAATGATTTGCTTTGCTTCCATAAAAATGATAGAATGGTGGTGTTATTCATGCGCATATTTGTCAGTGGCCTGAGATGTATTTGCTTTCCGAATGTTGGGATTGTATGTGACATCAGAAGCTATGTAATTGATGACAGAAGGAATTTCCGGGCTCGAACATGATGAAAAGTTTGGGAAAAGGATAAGAAATGGCTTTGTGTGACTGAGCGGAGAGGCTCTGTTGTGCATGCACTTAATGCCTGAGCACTCTCTGTGCTTTTCTACTCGACTGGGGCCATCTCTCGAGATGGTCATTTAACATGTTTCTGTATATTACGTTTTCATAAAGATTTTTGTTACATAATCTTGTCCACCAACCTGTTTTCTCACCAACATTGGCCTGGACTTGGAACACAGACACATGTGAGTGGGCAGAGTCACTAGGGGAATGTCTGTGCTCTTGTCCTGTCGTACTTCTGTCATCATCATCTTCCCATACCGCATTATCATCAGGAATACAATTCTACAGATCTTTATTGGCTTGCTAGGCAGTTTCAAGGTAGCCATAAAGACAGGGGCGGTAGGCATACCACTCCCAAACTGTGACAGAAGCATGACTATATGATTCAACCGGGAGAATTCAAAATAGTTTGCCATACTGGATCAAGGTTTGATCCTAACATAGTACTTATTTCTGCATATGACTGAGGTATGTTTTTGTATTTAACCAATAGAATGAGGTCTGTTTAAGAGGATATGGTTTCATAAAACAAGAGTGAGGATTTCCAGATGCATGTTCCTCAGTAAACTGTGTGGGAAGAAAACAAAAGGAGATCCAGGAGGCTGGATCCTGTGGACTGATAACAGGAGCCGAGCTAATGTGGCTGTCTGGGTTTCATTTCACCTCTCCTTGAGATTGCTGAGGTGAATTATTTACACAGAGCAGAGTATCGTGTTCATGTGTGGGAATGTGACAACTGTGTGTTCTCTAGTCCATTGAGGGAAGCTTAAGTAATTACATAAAGGTATATTCGGAGAAATGAAAAATGGATCACTTTTTAGTGAGGTTAGCATTTTAGGAGGAGAGTGAACAGGGACAAGGAATGTTTTCATGCCTTCTTAAGCAAATAGCTGTCCCATGCAATTCCCAGTTTTACCAATAGCTACTTGGAATGAAGTTGTAGCTGGTATATTTAGACAATAACATATCTGCTTTTCATTTGAGTTATTTAGCATGTGAATTGTCATCGTGTGCAGGGTGAATATGTCATGGTGCCCCTATGAGGTATGAGACAGGTTGACCCTTGGTCCTTCCCATCATCTAACCTTTATTGCCATGGCAACAGAGACCAGTAGGACATGAGGCAAGACCCTCTAATTTACTCTTGTTTATTTTATCAGTGCACAGCTGATGGTGTTTATCACTTATCCAACATCATAGCTTTGGAGTATGTGTGAATGTCGTGCTGCATTTATCATATGTCACTAGACGTAGTAGCCTATGAGTAATGATCCCAGACTGACCCACGGATGTAGCAACAGGCAATTACTAGCAGGCGGTGCGCTTCGTTTATTCATTCTGTTTACTGCACCTTGTCCACCGCTCGGGCTCCCACACACTCCCACACTGATTTTTATAGAGATGAATCCCCCAATAAGATTTTCAGTTCAATTAATGGCAGCATCGTCAAGCATAAATGATGAGTATGAAAGTGTTTCTCACCCAAAGCTCATGGTCAGCTGTCCATGAATAGTGCAGCGAGTGTTACTCCTGGCCCGCTATTAGTCAGGCCCACATGACAGAGGGGGCATCATTTATTGATGAGCGCTGAGTGGGCTCAGTTTCACGGTGTGGCCGAGCCTCCTGAACCTCTCCTGTGGGCTTTATTCAAGAGGAATACACGGACCATCGAGGGCCAAACAGAAACAGAGGAAATACACAAGAGCGCGTCAAAGATCAAAACACTGGTGGGGTCAACGTTCTGTTTGTGCTTTGAGTGGGAATATGGAGATTACACAGTGTTTGGGTCATTCATTTCACTATTCTGAGAGCACAACCACTCCAACTGTGAGTAGAGCGCTGCTCCTTTCATATACTGAACAGATCTGAGGTCATGTCTGTTTCGATAGTAATTCATACACATTCATACATATCAGGTATGCTAATGCTAACAAAGGATTTTATAACACCTGTATGTCTTTGTAAAATCCTATTTTTTTTTTTTTAACTACTCATTAGCTACATGTAAATAGACTAACAGATGAATCAGGATCTTGATATCTCACCACTCAGTAAGATTACTAAACTCAAAATTTGAAAGTGCATCCTTAAAACTTAGGTTATCTATATGCTGTATCAATTCACTGCACATTGAAAAGTTAATCTTTATAGAATGTTATTAGCTCAGATTACACAGAGCTATAACAGGGATATATAATAAGTTACTTACTAGTCCAGCAGAGAGTAGTACTCGGGCGGCTTCCAGAAAATGACATAGCGCAGTAAAATGCCTATGGACCCTGGTATGGCAATGGCACAGAGGCCATTTTCCATATTAAACGTCATTGTAGCGCCCCAATTTTTTAAGCTGTTATTTTAAAGTAAAATTGCTAATCCTGACCCTAACCCTAAAGTACAATTGCTACATACTGTTACTTTAAGTTACTTGTGGCCACAGCCTGGTGAGAAATCATGCACAATTATTTGTACTTCGGTTATAGTATAGTCAACCTGTTTGGTGTTGTTGTTGTGTTTGTCTTTCTTTTTAAAGTTTTTAATCAGGCTAAGATAACTAACTCCCAGGCAAATGGATCACTTCAGAGTTGGACTAAGTGCAGAGAACCTGGCGTTTGCCTCACAGTGTGTGCCCCATGTATGTAAGGACTTCAGGGAACACTATGAACGTGACATGTGCCAAAGGATACTTACAGTAACTACCAAAATGTCTCTGAATAAGACATGCTCAGATCTCAGTTTGAGAGCAAGCATTCTTTTCATGTGACAAGAGCCTTCTGAAGAAGCGGGAAAGAGAAGAAGGGGGTAGACGGAGAAAATGGAGGATTGTCACACCTGAAGAGGGAGAGATCCAACTAGAGCCCCCAATTATAGGCAGCCTGCTCTGCTCTCAGTCTAGCACAAAAACACCCTCTTAACATCTGAAAAGAAGAAATGGACAGGGCTTCATCAAAAGAGAACACCGATCAGATAGCCCTGGTGAATCTGAATCGATCATTTGGTCTAGACCAGTATATCATGACTGGATGCTCGGAGCTACATGAATGTTCTTCTGTTAGATAGGGTGAGTTAAGGCCTATGATGACTTTTTCGTATATCTTTAAACTTCGCTTGACATTGTCTTGATTGAAGAATCTCTAAATTAAAAGCGCCTTCTAGGGAATCTGCTGATAACTAGAAATAAAACCAATTTCATGGGACTGAGAGCACAAGAGTGAAGCATAACAATTATGATGGCATGTCAAGATTGTAAAATTAATTCACTATGTACCAAGTGATTAAAGTCTGTTGGCAGACTTACTTGTATGACATTGAATCCACACAAACCATTCAGCTGCACTGTAATTATTGCACAACACGGTAGTTGCAGTTCAAACAGAGTATATGAAACTTTATTAAATGAATGCTGTCATGTTATTCCCCCAGCAGCCACAGGACCAAGGCGTCAGGCTGGCCGCCCCCCTCCGGCAGCTGGAGCCCTTCGCAAGGACCCCCAAATGGCTGGGACATGGCATCCAGTAGAGAGGGGAGAGACTGCTTCATCAAGTGAGTAGAGTAGGCGGCTCACATGCAGATGTTCGGGAGACTCTTTTTTCACCACCCCATGATTATCCCAGACACATTATCCAGCTCTCTCTCTCTCTCTCTCCCTCTCCCTCTCTCTCTCTCTTGCTCCCCTACCCCCCACCCCATTCTCCATCTGTGCATTCAGCATACTGATTCTCCCTCTCTCTCTCCATCTCCACCACTGCTGCTCACCTCCCCCTGCTCAGAGCGGTCAGCCTGTGCTCCGACTAGCTCACTCGCTGCCAAAATCTCCTAGGAGGAGCAGGGAGGTATATAGCCTCCCTCAGCACGGCTATAAAAAAAAAACTCAACTCATCCACCTGCATGGAGAGAAGGGGAGAGAAGGGCTTTGATCTGAAAGAGAGTTCTTAAGAAATGGTGCTCGGGAGATAAGATGAGGTGCTCCTCTGTCCCAGTAATCCAGCACTAGGACAGACTCTGGAGCTCTGGGCATCGGCGCAGGTAAAGAGACGTGTTTTCTTGCCTTCAACACAGCACTTTCACTAGATGCTAATGAGGGATCCCAGTGTAACAAGTGCGCCTTTAGGGCTGCTTTCGGTGGGGATTCTGCTACTGTACGAGGATAAGGCTTTTTGTTACCGCTGCCGTCTCCTTGGTTTTTTTCCCAAGCAGTGTCTTGTGCGAGTTGTGTTCATTTTCTACGATTCTAAAAATATGACAGTCTGCACAGAGACATCTTCTGTGCCTATATATTCTCCTGCAGGTTTATTTGGTCTCATCCCTCTGATTCCAAATCTTTGTTTTGTTGCTATGGCGAATCTTGCTGCAGTTTTCCGTGACTGCCCTTGGTGATAGTTGCTCCTGGAGGAGAGGGACATGTTTGAGTTACTGACGCTGGATGGAAGAGGGACTCGTCGTCGCACATGGGTTATGGCCTCCCAGCCACAGCCACAGCTTACATAAGAACTGAACATGACATCTCACCCATGCACAGGATGCAGAGACAGAGACTGACTGGATGTATGTATGAGATCTGCTCCTACTGAGGGACTCAGGAGCACATGTCTGACGTACATGAAGCAGATCCATTCTAATGATGATACTTCTGGTGTAAAATGCATGAGGGGGTGCCACTCTGAGCTTTAATGTTTAAACTCTGGTATCAATATTTTATTAGGCTGGACCATAAGGAATTGAAAGGCCCTTGGCAGAAATACATGACTAACCTCTTAAGTGAGATGGCGTATATAGTGCTGGCTACAATCACACAGTTAGAGTGGTTTGGGAATGCTGAGGTACTGAACAGCTGAATCATCAGCATCAGCATCAGCACCAGAAGTTGAGGATCAGTCAGTGTGATTGTGGTGAAGGGCCTTCCATTCGTTTGCCGTGGAATCTTGGCCCAATTGCAGAAAGTGTTTGTGTGTGTATGTGTGTTTGTGAGAGAGCGAGAGAGAGAGAGAGAGGGAGAGAAAGAAAGAAAGAAAGAAAGAAAGAGAGAGAGAGAAAGTCTAAACTCTCAAGCATCAAAATGGTGGGACTCCGATGTTAATGTGTGTATAAGGAAGCCTCAAAAGTGTATGAATTCTGGGCGCCGGAGCGAGGGTGTCATAGGAGGCAGCCCGTGCACACTTACAGCTGCCATGCCTTCAGGCTCAACTGCTCAAGGAGAGGGAATTATTCAGCTCTGGCACTGTCTCACCTGAGAGGCGTGCCTTTGTGACTGCAAGGCAGTGCCTAGAGACATCCATGGCATATCAAACAGTGGCCGCAATCAGTCAGCAATCACTGACTGAAGTGAATCGGGGTGTCTGAGAGGTTGTTTGATGGCAGGCGATATTCTAAGGACACTTAATGCCTTTGTTATTCACATACTTGAAATACCTTGAGGTTAATGTCACTACACAAATGTTTGTATATGCAGAGAGCATCAGGAGGACAGGAGAATCCCCTAACCAAGAATAGATTGACAAATTGGGATCTGCCCAATAACCCAGTTAACCTGATCCTTTGGGGCTAAGAGAAGACGCAAGGCATGTCCACAAAGGTCCTGCCCAGCCTTCAGAAAGTGTTTACCCTTGAGAGACTTGTTTAGCTTTTTTTATTTTTCCAAAAGAATTCATGTGACCAGATGGAATAACAATAATCAACAGCTCTAGTGGCAGCCATCCCTGCTGGGCACATGGAAACGGATGGTTATCTAATCTTTCATCTGCTCCCGAGCGCTTGCATGAGAGGATATGACCTCCCCCTGGACTGCTCCGGTGCTCCCTGGCCATCAGGCAGCCTGTGCCTACAGTGCCCAGTGAGCATCTCAACCTCATCTCACACACTGGTGAACTCTGAACTAACTAAGACTAAAGGATAACCTACAGAGACAGAATGCAGCGTGAATGAATGCACACGTGTCCGTCAGACTATTGATATCGATGTGATATGATGCAAGTGTGAAGCCATATGGGGATTATTGGCTGACATATTGATTGATTTGTTGATGTGTCATGTGATCTGCCTGCCCTCCTCTGAGACCAGATCAATGAGAAAAAAAGGCTGTTACTGTTATGCCGTTTGATGCTTGAGTAAGAGATGGCAATCGTAACACTCTTCTGGACTTCTAACAATGAATGTTCATCAAGTTCATCCGTTCCACTCCTTGATCATGTAAAGCTGAATTTGAAAGAGATTTCTATGGCAGGTCCCAGATGAAACAATGGCTGCTGATGAGAGACAAATAGAAATGGCTGCCTCTGCTGACCCTGTGCCGTCTGAGAGGAGAGAACCCCGCTTAAAATGGGGATTCATTAACAGCTAATGGCAATGATTAGGAGCCATTAGCTACATGGCTGTCATCACTTTGGGAGGCTGGCCATGTTTAGCAGGTGGCCATGGCTGGATGAGACAACACACTTCCTGGATGCAGGGGTCCATATGCTTTTCATCACACACAATCTGGCGTGCTTGTCATGATACTGCGGCTATTGCACAAAACCTGAGGCTCGAAATGAATGGCGTATTAAAGAGTTCAATTTCCAAAGTCAAAATGTTGTGACTCATAGGTGGGCGACATTGACACGCTGAGTGTCTATTAAAAAGAAGAAAAGCGACCCTGTGGTTTGATGGAGACACTTTCCTGCCACACGGTGATCTGATGCAGCTGTTTATATAGTAGCTTTAACTTCCCCCCTTGGTCTGCAGTCACCCTCGCTCTCTCTCTCCCGCAGAATGCCTTGAAAGATTAATTGTAGCTCTTTACCAGCGAGGAGAGCATGTGTCAGAAGTGACGGTGAATTGCACACTGCCTACCCTGCCCACGGCTTTAATTAGCCAACAATGTGGGCACCATGAGGAGACTGCTGCAGCGGAGAGGAGCAGAAGGAACAATGGAGGAACTGGAAGGAGAGGAAAGTGAAGGAGAAACAGCATATTGTTAGCATCTCAAGCATGGAGCTTTTCTGAGGTTGAATATGCTGAAAAGCCCTATAAGAGGAAATAAAAGGCAACAATCAAACTAGTGTCGATTTATGAAGTTGTTCGAGGATTGAACACACAGCACTCATGTTTTTTTTTTACAAAAGGTTTCTGTTATAAGTGGAAGAGATGCAGGAGACATCGTCTTTGTATACATAATAGTGTGTTAATCAAAGGCTGAAGAGGAGTCGGGGTTGGCTGACTGTGTGTGAATGTAAATGAACGGCACAATCTGTAACTGAAATGGAGGATAAGTAAGTGTTCCTCTGCTGTTCCCTGTTGCGTTTCTCAAACTGATTGTGTCTTTCCCCTCCTCCCCCGCAGTCACATTTCCCAGAGCTGCTCGCTGGAGGAAGTGCGTCTGGACGGGGAGAAGCTTGCTCCACCAGCCCCTCGGAAGGTGGAGATGAGACGGGATCCTGTGCTTGGCTTTGGCTTCGTGGCTGGAAGTGAGAAACCTGTAGTGGTCCGCTCCGTCACCCCAGGTAACGTGACCCGTATTGGCTCAAAGACAACACGCTGAGGTGCTTGATGTACTGATATGAAGTCCAATCTCAAGTCCGCGCATGATGTGATATTTCTGAAGACTTGTAATACTTCTGAGATTTGTATTGAGTTGTGATATTTGTTACCTTTCTCCTTGATATAAAGTTGTTCATGGGGACTTTGGGCTTTAGTTTTTTGTAAAGTGTGCCTCAATTTACCCAATATGCATATGTGAAGCATAACGTTTACCCAATAGCATATGTGAAGCATATAGTTTAGCATTGACATACTTTGTTCAGTGATTAGTGATGATGAACGTTCATTTGTAATCGTCAGTGAAAACTCACAGCTAATTAATCCTTAAATATTGTAGAACCTCTACTGTAGTGCCCTCCATTCAATAAGGGCATTCCACATTCATGAATCTGAGATGATCAATGATTTCAATCTAGCACACACGAGGGCCTTTAGCACATGCGCGCGCGCGCCACACTCTGAACTGTACTTCCTGTGCAGGGGGTCCTTCAGAGGGCAGACTCATCCCCGGGGACGAGATCGTCATGATCAACGATGAGGCAGTCAGCGCAGCGCCAAGAGAGCGGGTCATCGACCTAGTCAGGTAATATGCAACTGGCCCCCGAGGACCGAGATGGCGGCTGTGGAGTGCATGAAGTAAACCTGCTGTTAGAGCCATGATGGCGGCTGTGAAGTGCATGAAGTAAACCTGCTGTTAGGGCCATGATGGCGGCTGTGAAGTGCATGAAGTAAACCTGCTGTTAGAGCCATGATGGCGGCTGTGAAGTGCATGAAGTAAACCTGCTGTTAGAGCCATGATGGCGGCTGTGAAGTGCATGGGCCAGGCTGACGCTCAGCTACTGGCATTCCACCTCCATTCCAACCACTGCCGTTTTTGTGCCTGCATTTTCATCGGTTAAAGTTCAATGATTGATATCCACCTCAGCCTATGGCAGTTGAGTCCTTAGGTGACCTGCAACAGACACTGATGGCAGGCGGTGAATAAGTGTCATAAATGGCAGTTCATCACAGCTGCCTCCACCCTGAGTGTATTCAGCCATGACAGCAAGATGCTATTTTAAAATCAAATGTATTACAGGTTAATGGTTGTGTTACTCCAGAACATCGATCAACAATGACAATTTCATAAATAACAATTCAAACGTGGGTGTCCTGCAGCTGAACATTGTAACAAATTAAAAAGCTCAAATTTAAAAGGTGAAAGAACAGAAGTTGTGGGAGACCATCACTCCTAGGAAGCAGCCACCTTAAGACATTAAGACATGCCTGATTATTTATATTATTAAAATTTTTATATATTACAAAAATCATAAAGAGGAATATTTCGTATCCACTTTAACTCAGACCCATATATATAACTCAAATCTATGTTGGTAAAAACTAGGAGCATTCATGCATTTTTCATCATCAACATCACTTTTTTATAGCATCTGTTATGTAAAGACAGAGCCACCTTAACTTTATGTAGAAATTGTGGCAATCTTTTATTCAGAAGATGTTGGAATCTGTATTTCCTTCTCACGTGTGTTCCCCCCTGCAGGAGCTGCAAAGAGTCTATCGTGCTGACAGTGGTTCAGCCGTACGCAGTAAGTGCCTCAATCCACACCACTTCCACTTTAAGTGTTATTGAATGCAATATTACCTTTCTTTTGTGATGTCCACTGCATGGTGTCTTCCGCGGAAGCAATGACAGAGGGGGGAAACATGTCTCCTCCACTGAAGCAATGATAGAGGGGAAACACATGTCTCCCCAGCGCACTAATTGAGGGTGCAAATAGTTTCCGGCTGTTTGGATGATGCTGTGTTTCACACTCGGCTGACTTCAAAGGTCTTTAATCCAAACACACTGAGCTCCCTCCAAACACACACTCGTGGAGTGAGGAGCACTCGGAGACCTTGCGTGAACCTCTCTCATCAGTATTCACATCAGAGGACATCACCACCGTGGACCGAACACATTCACTGTGTCAGACCCTGGTGGAGGGAAGGAGGGAGTGGAACTTAGATTCAACTATTTACACTTTGAAAATAAGGGCCATTGAATATGATATAATTCTAATGTGTTTTACTGTCCATTTAAAAAACTATGTCCTAAAACAGTCCTTGGCCATACAGTTGAAATCGTATTATTAAACACCTTAGTTTAACATATATGCATCTTAAAGGACAGCCTTTCTATCCCCACATATCGACAGAAATTCCTTATATCACTGTTGAAAGGTGTTCACTCAGCTCTGGATGTGATTCATGATTTTTCTTTTAAAAGAAGTGGTGCTTCAGAAGGGCAAAAGATAAAAATGCTCTCTTTAGAGAAGAGAGGAGCTCAGGCAGACGAACAAGAATCTGAGCTTTTGTAATGTAAACTGTGTGTGCTTCAAGCTCCTCTTGTTCTGTCACAGTGTGACACAGTGATGCTTACCAGTAAGGCAGCCATTGTGCTAACACACAGACAGCATTCAGATCTCATTAAAGCTACACTCTGGCTGCGGCTGACGGGGGAACCACACAAAAGGAAAGGTTAGAATGTTGGCAAAGCGTGAGCACGTGCCAGGATGACTCTCTGTGTCCTTTTCAGTCACCCAAGTCGGCGTTCATCAGTGCAGCCAAAAAGGCCAAGTTGAAGTCCAACCCAGTGAAAGTGCGCTTCGCAGAGGAGGTCATCATTAATGGCCAGGTCCCGGTAAGGAATAAATGACCTCTCGGAATCATTTGCATTGCTGTTCATTCATGTGCACATTTGTGGAAAGATTGAATTATTTTACCGATAGAAAAACATTTAATAAGTTTGTTGTTGCACTTAAATGAGGTCCGCTCTTGCAGTTCACTTAAAACCTTGTAAGTCGTGGCATTCCTGTAGATTTGATTGTGAAACACTAGGCTAATGCTATTGCTATTGCTAATGCTATTGCATACGGATCATTTCAGGAATCGGTGAAGGATAATTCCCTACTCTTCATGCCAAATGTTCTGAAAGTGTACCTTGAAAATGGACAGACTAAATCATTCAAATTTGACAGCAACACCTCTATTAAGGTACTACCACTACATTCAAGGGGGATATTTTTCAGTGTATGTCAGAAATAATCAATAAGTCAGTTTACCCTCTGACAAGTATGTATGTATCACACACTTAACTTCCTGTGATGGCAGTTAAGCAGCTAGCAGATAGCAGCTAAAGTTTACTTGAGAAAAACAGAGGCTTTGGAAAATCAGATAGGCTTTATCAGATTATCACCTATATTGCACAACACATAAAAACAAAAACTGTACTGTTACTTTACTGTTATGTATATGTTTAGAATGTTTACAATTTCACTGTGTTTTTGTGTCTCACCACCTGCAAAAAGCTGTCACACCCAGCACTACATCAACACACACTCAACAACTCTGATCGTTCTATTCTCTATCTTTTTTCCTGTTCGCTCTTTCTTCGTGCTTCTGTTAATAATGCATGTCTGTGTATGGCAGGATGTTATCCTGACCCTGCAGGAGAAGCTGTCCATTAAGAGCATCGAGCATTTCTCTCTGGTGCTGGAGCACAGAGCGGAGGGCTCCTGCAGCAAGCTCACCCTCCTGCATGAGCAGGAGATGCTAACCCAGGTGAGCATGCTAGCTCCATTAGCGCCAGACCCAAACAGGCACCTTGTGCTCTCCTACCCAACCTGCTTTTATCTGCTCACAACACAGGCCTTGTGCCTGAATAGGATGAAAAATGAAAATTCACCCTGTTAGAAAGCCATATGTTGAAATTAGAATTTCCAATCACTTTAGATCTTCCATGTGTGAAATATATTTATATATATATTTGATGATTGGTGCTTCGGGGCAGATTACATGTCTTGGTGAGTAGAGGTAGATTTACTGGAAGTGCGTCAGCCATTCATGTGGATGTCATTGGCGTGATTAATCCTCCTGTGCTGTTGTCCCCCCAGGTGACACAGAGGCCAGGGGCACACAAGATGAAATGCTTTTTCCGCCTCAGCTTCGTCCCAAAGGACCCAGTTGACCTGCTCAGGAGAGATGCAGTGGCATTTGAATACCTCTATGTCCAGGTCAGTTCCTTCACTCTGCAAAATATCTTTTCTTAGCTACCCACACAAACAAATAGCATGTCTGCTTTACAAAGACTGGTGCCTCAGGACACACACATGGTACATAATTCTGTTTTCAACACAATTGACTGCCATATGGAAGACATTATCACAATCACTGGCGGTGCCTACTGCACTTGCAAATCAAGTAGCACCATACAAGTGCTGCACAGTGGAAAGGCGTGAGTGTGAGTGCCTGAGTGTGAGTGTGAGTCTGAGTGCCTGAGTGTGAGTGTGAGTCTGAGTGCCTGAGTGTGAGTGTGAGTCTGAGTGCCTGAGTGTGAGTGTGAGTGACTGAGTGTGAGTGACTGAGTGTGAGTGCCTGAGTGTGAGTGCCTGAGTGTGAGTGCTTGAGTGTGAGTGTGAGTGTGAGCGTGAGTGCCTGAGTGTGAGTGCCTGAGTGTGAGTGTGAGTGCCTGAGTGTGAGTGTGAGTGCCTGAGTGTGAGTGCCTGAGTGTGAGTGCCTGAGTGTGAGTGCCTGAGTGTGAGTGTGAGTGCGAGTGTGAGTGTGAGTGCCTGAGTGTGAGTGCCTGAGTGTGAGTGCCTGAGTGTGAGTGCCTGAGGGTGAGTGTGAGTGCCTGAGTGTGAGTGCCTGAGTGTGAGTGCCTGAGTGTGAGTGCCTGAGTGTGAGTGTGAGTGCCTGAGTGTGAGTGTGAGTGCAAGTGTGAGTGTGAGTGCCTGAGTGTGAGTGCCTGAGTGTGAGTGTGAGTGCCTGAGTGTGAGTGCCTGAGGGTGAGTGTGAGTGTGAGTGTCTGAGTGTGAGTGCCTGAGTGTGAGTGTCTGAGTGTGAGTGTGAGTGTGAGTGTCTGAGTGTGAGTGTGAGTGACTGAGTGTGAGTGACTGAGTGTGAGTGCCTGAGTGTGAGTGTGAGTGTGAGTGCCTGAGTGTGAGTGCCTGAGTGTGAGTGTGAGTGCCTGAGTGTGAGTGTGTGAGTGTCTGAGTGCCTGAGTGTGAGTGTCTGAGTGTGAGTGTCTGAGTGCCTGAGTGTGAGTGTGAGTGTGAGTGACTGAGTGTGAGTGACTGAGTGTGAGTGCCTGAGTGTGAGTGCCTGAGTGTGAGTGCCTGAGTGTGAGTGTGAGTGCCTGAGTGTGAGTGCCTGAGTGTGAGTGCCTGAGTGTGAGTGCCTGAGTGTGAGTGCTTGAGTGTGAGTGTGAGTGTGAGCGTGAGTGCCTGAGTGTGAGTGCCTGAGTGTGAGTGTGAGTGCCTGAGTGTGAGTGTGAGTGCCTGAGTGTGAGTGCCTGAGTGTGAGTGCCTGAGTGTGAGTGTGAGTGCCTGAGTGTGAGTGCAAGTGTGAGTGTGAGTGCCTGAGTGTGAGTGCCTGAGTGTGAGTGCCTGAGTGTGAGTGCCTGAGGGTGAGTGTGAGTGCCTGAGTGTGAGTGCCTGAGTGTGAGTGCCTGAGTGTGAGTGCCTGAGTGTGAGTGTGAGTGCCTGAGTGTGAGTGTGAGTGCAAGTGTGAGTGCCTGAGTGTGAGTGCCTGAGTGTGAGTGTGAGTGCCTGAGTGTGAGTGCCTGAGGGTGAGTGTGAGTGTGAGTGTGAGTGTCTGAGTGTGAGTGCCTGAGTGTGAGTGTCTGAGTGTGAGTGTGAGTGTGAGTGTCTGAGTGTGAGTGTGAGTGACTGAGTGTGAGTGACTGAGTGTGAGTGACTGAGTGTGAGTGCCTGAGTGTGAGTGTGAGTGTGAGTGCCTGAGTGTGAGTGCCTGAGTGTGAGTGTGAGTGTGTGAGTGTCTGAGTGCCTGAGTGTGAGTGTCTGAGTGTGAGTGTCTGAGTGCCTGAGTGTGAGTGTGAGTGTGAGTGACTGAGTGTGAGTGACTGAGTGTGAGTGCCTGAGTGTGAGTGCCTGAGTGTGAGTGTGAGTGCCTGAGTGTGAGTGTGAGTGCCTGAGTGTGAGTGCCTGAGTGTGAGTGCCTGAGTGTGAGTGCCTGAGTGTGAGTGTGAGTGTCTGAGTGTCTGAGTGTGAGTGTGAGTGTCTGAGTGTGAGTGCCTGAGTGTGAGTGTGAGTGTCTGAGTGTGAGTGTGAGTGCCTGAGTGTGAGTGCCTGAGTGTGAGTGTGAGTGCCTGAGTGTGAGTGCCTGAGTGTGAGTGCCTGAGTGTGAGTGCCTGAGTGTGAGTGTGAGTGCCTGAGTGTGAGTGTGAGTGCAAGTGTGAGTGTGAGTGCCTGAGTGTGAGTGCCTGAGTGTGAGTGCCTGAGTGTGAGTGCCTGAGGGTGAGTGTGAGTGCCTGAGTGTGAGTGCCTGAGTGTGAGTGCCTGAGTGTGAGTGCCTGAGTGTGAGTGTGAGTGCCTGAGTGTGAGTGTGAGTGCAAGTGTGAGTGTGAGTGCCTGAGTGTGAGTGCCTGAGTGTGAGTGTGAGTGCCTGAGTGTGAGTGCCTGAGGGTGAGTGTGAGTGTGAGTGTCTGAGTGTGAGTGCCTGAGTGTGAGTGTCTGAGTGTGAGTGTGAGTGTGAGTGTCTGAGTGTGAGTGTGAGTGACTGAGTGTGAGTGACTGAGTGTGAGTGACTGAGTGTGAGTGCCTGAGTGTAAGTGTGAGTGTGAGTGCCTGAGTGTGAGTGCCTGAGTGTGAGTGTGAGTGCCTGAGTGTGAGTGTGAGTGTGTGAGTGTCTGAGTGCCTGAGTGTGAGTGTCTGAGTGTGAGTGTCTGAGTGCCTGAGTGTGAGTGTGAGTGACTGAGTGTGAGTGACTGAGTGTGAGTGCCTGAGTGTGAGTGCCTGAGTGTAAGTGTGAGTGCCTGAGTGTGAGTGTGAGTGCCTGAGTGTGAGTGCCTGAGTGTGAGTGCCTGAGTGTGAGTGCCTGAGTGTGAGTGCCTGAGTGTGAGTGCCTGAGTGTGAGTGTCTGAGTGTCTGAGTGTGAGTGTGAGTGTCTGAGTGTGAGTGTCTGAGTGTGAGTGTGAGTGCCTGAGTGTGAGTGCCTGAGTGTGAGTGCCTGAGTGTGAGTGTGAGTGCCTGAGTGTGAGTGTGAGTGCAAGTGTGAGTGTGAGTGCCTGAGTGTGAGTGCCTGAGTGTGAGTGCCTGAGTGTGAGTGTGAGTGCCTGAGTGTGAGTGCCTGAGGGTGAGTGTGAGTGTCTGAGTGTGAGTGTGAGTGCCTGAGTGTGAGTGCCTGAGTGTGAGTGCCTGAGTGTGAGTGCCTGAGTGTGAGTGCTTGAGTGTGAGCGTGAGTGTGAGTGTGAGTGCCTGAGTGTGAGTGCCTGAGTGTGAGTGTGAGTACCTGAGTGTGAGTGCCTGAGTGTGAGTGCCTGAGTGTGAGTGCCTGAGTGTGAGTGCCTGAGTGTGAGTGCCTGAGTGTGAGTGCCTGAGTGCGAGTGTGAGTGCCTGAGTGTGAGTGTGAGTGCCTGAGTGTGAGTGCCTGAGTGTGAGTGCCTGAGTGTGAGTGTCTGAGTGTGAGTGTGAGTGCCTGAGTGTGAGTGTCTGAGTGCCTGAGTGCGAGTGTAAGTGTGAGTGCCTGAGTGTGAGTGCCTGAGTGTGAGTGTGAGTGTCTGAGTGTGAGTGTCTGAGTGTGAGTGCCTGAGTGTGAGTGTCTGAGTGTGAGTGCCTGAGTGTGAGTGCCTGAGTGTGAGTGTCTGAGTGTGAGTGTGAGTGCCTGAGTGTGAGTGCCTGAGTGTGAGTGCCTGAGTGTGAGTGCTTGAGTGTGAGCGTGAGTGTGAGTGTGAGTGCCTGAGTGTGAGTGCCTGAGTGTGAGTGCCTGAGTGTGAGTGTGAGTACCTGAGTGTGAGTGCCTGAGTGTGAGTGCCTGAGTGTGAGTGCCTGAGTGTGAGTGCCTGAGTGTGAGTGCCTGAGTGTGAGTGTGAGTGCCTGAGTGCGAGTGTGAGTGTGAGTGCCTGAGTGTGAGTGCCTGAGTGTGAGTGTGAGTGCCTGAGTGTGAGTGCCTGAGTGTGAGTGCCTGAGTGTGAGTGCCTGAGTGTGAGTGTGAGTGTCTGAGTGTGAGTGTGAGTGCCTGAGTGTGAGTGTCTGAGTGCCTGAGTGCGAGTGTGAGTGTGAGTGTGAGTGCCTGAGTGTGAGTGCCTGAGTGTGAGTGCCTGAGTGTGAGTGTGAGTGTGAGTGTCTGAGTGTGAGTGTCTGAGTGTGAGTGCCTGAGTGTGAGTGTCTGAGTGTGAGTGTCTGAGTGTGAGTGCCTGAGTGTGAGTGTCTGAGTGTGAGTGTGAGTGCCTGAGTGTGAGTGCCTGAGTGTGAATGTGAGTGCCTGAGTGTGAGTGTGAGTGCCTGAGTGTGAGTGTGAGTGCCTGAGTGTGAGTGCCTGAGTGTGAGTGCCTGAGTGTGAGTGCCTGAGTGTGAGTGTGAGTGCCTGAGTGTGAGTGTGAGTGCCTGAGTGTGAGTGCCTGAGTGTGAGTGTCTGAGTGTGAGTCTGAGTGCCTGAGTGTGAGTGTGAGTGCCTGAGTGTGAGTGCCTGAGTGTGAGTGTGAGTATGAGTGCCTGAGTGCCTGAGTGTGAGTGCCTGAGTGTGAGTGCCTGAGTGTGAGTGTGAGTGCCTGAGTGTGAGTGTGAGTGCCTGAGTGTGAGTGTGAGTGCCTGAGTGTGAGTGCCTGAGTGTGAGTGTGAGTGCCTGAGTGTGAGTGTGTGTGAGTGTGAGTGCCTGAGTGTGAGTGTGAGTGCCTGAGTGTGAGTGCGAGTGTGAGTGCCTGAGTGCGAGTGTGAGTGTGAGTGCCTGAGTGTGAGTGCCTCAGTGTGAGTGCCTGAGTGTGAGTGTGAGTGAGTGTGAGTGCCTGAGTGTGAGTGCCTGAGTGTGAGTGCCTGAGTGTGAGTGCCTGAGTGTGAGTGTGAGTGTCTGAGTGTGAGTGCCTGAGTGTGAGTGCCTGAGTGTGAGTGTGAGTGCCTGAGTGTGAGTGTGAGTATGAGTGTGAGTGTGAGTGCCTGAGTGTGAGTGTGAGTGCCTGAGTGTGAGTGTGAGTGCCTGAGTGTGAGTGCCTGAGTGTGAGTGTGAGTGCCTGAGTGTGAGTGCCTGAGTGTGAGTGTGAGTGCCTGAGTGTGAGTGCCTGAGTGTGAGTGCCTGAGTGTGAGTGCCTGAGTGTGAGTGCCTGAGTTTGAGTGTGAGTGCCTGAGTGTGAGTGCCTGAGTGTGAGTCTGAGTGCCTGAGTGTGAGTGTGAGTATGAGTGCCTGAGTGTGAGTGTGAGTGCCTGAGTGTGAGTGTGAGTGTGAGTGCCTGAGTGTGAGTGTGCCTGAGTGTGAGTGTGCGTGAGTGTGAGTGCCTGAGTGTGAGTGCCTGAGTGTGAGTGCCTGAGTGT
Source organism: Clupea harengus (assembly GCF_900700415.2). Taxonomy (NCBI): domain Eukaryota; kingdom Metazoa; phylum Chordata; class Actinopteri; order Clupeiformes; family Clupeidae; genus Clupea; species Clupea harengus. Next base: position 30,525,580 of record NC_045153.1, read on the forward strand.
GAGTGTGAGTGTGAGTGCCTGAGTGTGAGTGCCTGAGTGTGAGTGTGAGTGACTTCATCTCTACCTGCCCCTTCCCTCCCCTCCCCCTCTCCCACTCCAGACCTGTAATGATGTGATTCTGGAGCGCTTCGGCTCGGAACTGAAATATGACACCGCCCTTCGCCTGGCTGCCCTGCAGATGTACATCCTGACAGTCAACACCAAACAGACTCAGAAGGTGTCCCTCAAGTACATCGAGTAAGTTTAACCCTGAGTGTGGTGAAAATATCCCCAGAAGGTGTCCCTCAAGTACATCGAGTAAGTTTAACCCTGAGTGTGGTGAAAATATCCCCAGAAGGTGTCCCTCGAGTACATTGAGTAAGTTTAACCCCGAGTGAGTTTAACCCTGAGTGAGTTTAACCCTGAGTGTGGTGAAAATATGCCCAGCCATGCATCCTTTGCCCCCTCACAAAAACTCTGGCAGCTTTCAATGCAGATTATCTGTGGGAGATTATCTGGATTCTATCTGCTGCACTCCACTGCCAAGTATTTATCTATGTGCTATATGCACAACATAAGCCAGCCACTGTTTTCAACAAAATACAGACGCCACATGTTCATGGACTCTATGCTAAAATGACAGCATTTGAGTAAGAAATCCTGTTTTGCTTCACAGGAAGGAATGGGGCTTGGCTCTCTTCCTCCCCCCGGCAGTGCTGTCCAGCATGAAAGAGAAGAACATCAAAAAAGCCCTTACACACATTCTCAAAACAAACCAGAACCTGGTGCCCCCTGGCAAAAAGGTACTCTCTCTCTCTCTCTTTCACTTCCTCACTTCTGCTCCTCCCTCCCTTTTGTGAGCCATCTCCCCTTGGTAGATAGACTAGAGAGATATATCTCTCTGGAGAAGGACAATAACAACTAACCTGCCATATTCTGCCTTTCCATAACCACTCGACTGAGTTGCACATTTATAAAACAGCTGTTTTTCTAACTGGTAAACCTATAAATAATGTACAATCTTACAAATTCTCAATAACAATGACATGTAAATAAGATCATGTGTTAGTAAATCAGGATCATTCCCCAGTGCATTAGCCTAGAGGCCTGAACGGTCACAAAATACGCTTGGGAAATGATGATTAAAAAAGCCAACTGACAGATCATCATTTGCCAGTCAATGGTAGTAACTGGTTTTAGATTAATGATGTATATCTGGTTTTGCCCATGAAGGAGCCCAGTGCCATTAGTCAGCCCAACATGATAAAACATGTGGGCAAACGCTGCCCCCTGGTGGAAATTAGTTTATTTAAAAAGAAAACATTTGATACCATCTCAGTAAAATTAACTCAATGTTCTCTTGCAGCTGACTGCCTTGCAGGCAAAGGTTCACTACCTGAGATATCTCAGTGAATTGCGACTGTATGGTGGCCGTGTTTTCAAATCCACGTTGTTGGTAAATAAACAGTTACTCCCATTTATTATACTGAATAACTCATAATGAATCTGAAAAAAATAATGTCACAGAGAACGGCCGGCCGAGAAAATAAACAGAGTTATCCTTCTGTAATTCTCCTAGCAAGGGGAGAAACACACAGAGGTGACTCTGCTTGTGGGGCCCAGATATGGCATCAGTCATGTCATCAACACCAAGACCCACCTGGTGGCCTTGCTAGCTGACTTCAGCCATGTCAACCGCATTGAGATGTACACTGAGGATGACAGAAATGTCAGAGTGGAGCTGCACGTCTTAGATGTTAAGGTGAGACGTCTGCTGTGGCTCGAAATGTTGAAGGCTGAAGTATATCGACTAGGAATCAGAGTCAATTCTGAAGTACTGTTTAGTATTTGCCATGCCATCCATTTAAGTGTAGTTGGTGCTGCTGTAGTAATTGCTCTTTCATTCTGATATGTTCTCACAGCCCATCACTCTGTTAATGGAGTCCACTGATGCCATGAATCTGGCATGTTTGACCGCCGGCTACTACAGGTTATTGGTAGACTCCCGCCGGTCCATCTTCAATATGGCTAACAGCAACACAGGAGGTATGTGCTGGGTCTAATAAATTCACAAAATGTGAATAGCAATGTTTTTATCACAGCAAAAACATCCACTGGGTTATTGTGACATTGCATTTTTCCTACCGTTTCTGTTTCCAAAAGTTCTCCTACCAAATGCCAGGCTAAAAATAGATGGGAACCAGTCAAATCTGATGAATGTTTCAGCCAAACCTCAAATCTGCTTGTTGTGTTTTCTTATCAGGGCATGACTCAAGGGGGAAGCATACTTACCAAGCCATCGAGTGGAACTACAGCAACCCCTGTGGAGGTTACGAGGAGTACAATCACCAGGCGTGCACAAGAGAACTGTCCAACAGAGAGTCAGAGCACCCAGACTATGGACGAAGGGAGGGCGACGGCGCTCCCCTCTACATCACCGAGATGCAGCACCCCCAGCAGTATCCCCAGCACCCCCAGCAGCACCCCCAGCAGTACCCCCAGCATGTGGGGCACATGGGGGAGAGGGGCACCGAGCAGGTCAGCCGAGGCACACACGCCCAGCCTTTCCTGTGTGTGCCCCGGCCAAAACCCCAGGACTCCCCCAGGAGCGCCAAGGTGTCCTTCATCTTTGGAGACCCTCCTCTGGACCGAGTGAACCCGCAGAACCTGGGCTACCGGAGACTGATGGACGACACCCCAGAGATGTTAGACCCGCACAGGCCCATGTACATGCAGCATGTGGACGACTACAAGAGCCTCGACCCGGTTCTGGATGGGGACAGCTTCCAGTACGCCGCTCATCCAGTCTACGGTGACGCCAAAATCTTTGGCCCTACCGAGGGCATCGAGGAACCGCTGCTTCACGACATTTGCTACGCGGAGACGACGGACGACGCCGAGGACGAGGACGACATCAGCTGCGAGGAGGACATGGTTATGGGAGACTACCGGGACAAGCCCACCTTCCTCTCGCTCTCCGAGTCCAGCGACGACATCATCGACCTCACCTCGCTACCGCCGCCGCCGGAGGGCGGAGACGAGGAGGACAGCGACGTGCTCCTCCAGTCGCTGAACCTGGCCATCGCCGCGCCCCCGCCCGGCTTCAGAGACAGCTCGGACGAGGAGGAGCACCACGGAGCGCTGGCCGCGGACGGACAGTCGAGCCAAGTCCGGCGCAACGACATCCCCGTGTCCCTGATCGATGCCATACCCACACAGAGTGAGGGGGACACTGAGGAGGTCCTGGACGATGCTGTGGTCTCCACCCTTCAGGCGCTGGAGGCTCTTGCAGCGTCTGAGGAGCAGTCGCACCCTCAGTCGGACAATAGTTCAGGTTCTTACACTATTGTAACATTCATTCATTGACGGCACATCCAAGTTCCAGCCATCCATTCGTTTTTTTTGTTTATATGATTTTCTCGCTCTCTTTCTCTGTTGAGTACAATCCCATGTTTTCCTTCATTTTTTTTTTTTTGTGTGTGAGCATTGTTTGTTTATTCACATAATTGTGGCTCATTTTTCAATGTGAGTTGTTGTTTATTTTCATTCATTTCTTCTGTTTGCTTTATTATTTATGTATCAGGACATTTATTGCATTTCAATTCATAATCCTCAATCATTTTGTACAAATAAACTCTTTTCAAATATCTGTGAGGTGCCTCATAAGTTGTTATTAATGGAATGTTTGTCTTTCTGTGATACACAGGTGTAGAAATATCTCGGGCCTTTAGTCCCGAGTCGTCTTCTGATTCTGGAAACGAAACAAATTCCTCCGAAATGACGGAGAACTCGGAGCTGGCCGCAGCTCAGAAACTCTCAGAGAACTCCTTGCGAATGTTTGTTGCTACGGCCGAGGGCTACCAAACGCTTGCCGAGGAGAAGACGGACTTCCGCAGAAGCATGTGTGAGGGTGAGGGTGTTGTGTTGGCGCAGGGCAACCCTCCCAAACCTCAGGAAGAGGACCACCAGTCCACGGCTGTGCCTTCTTCACAGATGCTTCACTCAGATGCCATCGAGATGGAGCCGGAAACCATGGAGACCAAATCTCTCACCGACTACTTCAGCAAAATGCACATGGATACAGTGACGCCCACCTGCCAAAGGCAGAGGAAGCTCACCGAGGTTGAGAACAGGCTGCCTGATGAGAGCGCAGAGGATCTGAGACAGACGAAAATGCCTGACCCGAATGGAGAAGACCCACACCTGGTTGGAACATACAACCTTTTCAATGCACGTGATTCACACCCGTATGAAATGGAGAGGATGCCGCTCCCATTTCATGAGAAGACCCAAAGATGGCAACAGATGGCCGAACATAACCCAGCAGGGCGCACACCTTCAGAATTCACTCACGACTGCAGTGTTCTGCAGGGGGCTCATGCTGACCAAGCAATGCCCAAGGGGGAGAGACTCGAGTCAGATGAGAACGGTTCTGCTGGACCCTGCAAATACACACGGTCTCCAGCCAAAGAACCCTACTCCGCAGAACAACCCCTCATGCTCCCTAGTGACCAGCAGCAGCAGCAGCAGCAGCAGCAGCCAATAGGCAAGGCTGCCCCGGCAGAGCCAGACGTCACACGGTTGTATGAGTACCACCTGACCAAGCGCATGTCGTCGCTCCAGAGCGAGGGGGTCCACTCGCTGCAGAGCTCCCAGTGCTCCTCCATCGACGCGGGCTGCAGCACGGGGAGCAGCAGCTGCGTCACGCCCATGGACTCCCCGCTCTGCGCCGGGGACGGCACACACCTGCTGGCCGAGTCCTCGCTGAAGGGCCTGGGCTACATGAGCTGCCCAGAGGAGAAAGCCTACGCCAAGCCTCCGCATCAGAATATGGACCCTTCCTCGGTCCGAAAGGTCCACGCACAACCTGGCGCCGAGCCAGCGTTTGGAACCATGCGAGACGGTGGCCATCGCATGCCCAAGATAAGAGAAACCACAGGTATACCTGACGAGCACTCTTTGTCTGTGACATATAGTATATGAACCCACATTAAAAGCCATGACCAGACACAGGACACTGATGCTGTTAGCATGCCACAAAATCAGAAAACTATCAGAAGAAAATCAGAGTACAAGTAGTGTGTTCAAAAGGCCAAGTATAGTTTTCCTATGTCGTATTTGCAGACCAATGCATAAATCTTGAAGAGACAACCCCATTTTACATGTAAAAAGATGAATAACTGAGTTAATACATTGATACATCAGCAAGAAATATTACTATATCTTACAGCAGAGTAACATGCAATAGCTATGTCAGACCAGTAATTGATAGGTAGCACAACACTACAAGAGCATTAATCGACATGGCACCTTGACATACTCTACAACAATGACTTCTGCTAGATCCTTAACCCTTGTCTCTTTCTCTGCCACTCCAGTATAGCGTGTACAGAGCTCTAGGGAGCCAGAAGAGGAAACAAAGTCACCTGACTCCACTAAATCAACTCTAGTCCCATGCCACCACTGTCTCACAACCGCACACTGTCAAAAAAAAAAAGTGCCAAAGCAGGAGAGTGTGGAGGCCCTGAAAATGAATCCCATTTGATCTTTCCCATCAAGCCTCTTCCCTCTCCCCCCCATCCCCTGGCACAGGATGCCACCGGGGACGTCTTTCAGGTTGGACACACAGGACAAAACGAACAGACCCATTGGCTCAGGGAGCAGCACTTCGAGAAAAAACCAAAAGCAAAAAAACGGGTAGAGAGGAGTTTGGATGGCCCTGTCCCAAATGGCTGAAGACAGTATTGAAGGGGGTTCTTTTTTAGAGTGCCAGGTGATTCATGTGGATTTCCCTGCAAGTGGAAGAACCCACATGTCTGCAGTGCTAAATAGGGAGCTGTGTGGAAGTATCCACATGTCTGCAGTGCTAAATAGGGAGCTGTGTGGAAGTATTCACATGTCTGCAGTGCTAAATAGGGAGCTGCCAAAACCTCATGTGGGCTACTGAATGTGCCACAGTCCCACTCGCTGCTGCCGAAGAGAGAGAGACAGACAGAGAGAGAGAGACAGACAGAGAGAGTATTTAAGCTAATGTCTAGGGTTCTTGAAGTCTCACACTGGCCACTCACTATGTGATGGTACAGAAGGGCCACAGGCAATGTGGTGTCTGAGAATGTCCCAGAAACAGAACCATACTGATGAGGAAATGAAACCACCAGCTGCAGCTGGTCCAGAGCAGGCTATACTGCAGTCAAAGAAGAACGTCCTCGTGGATGCCATCATGAGTGGCATTAGTGGTAATTGGATGATGTGGGAAGGAGCTATGCATTTGGAAAGACAATAAAAGTGGACTGAATTGAGGACCAGTCACTTCTGCGCAAAGAGTTGAAAGCTTCACAGGGTGTTGTGAGCAACACTCATGAGATGTTGGTGGACACTTGAGGTATGCAGGTCACCTCCAGCTGGCATGTCTCAGTGGGAAGGGAGTGAAGGGTCTTGGCCATGGCCTGAACGGGCTGCTGATGTGTCAAGGAGTGGCATCCCATCCTCCCCCGTGCCCAGAACCAAAGCATCAGCGCACTGACACACCATTCCACTGCCGTGTCCACTGTCTGCTCACTGACTCACTCACTTAAAAGGAACACTGTTGTCTTTTTAATGATCGATTGCAAAAGCCATACATGAAGACATGGGCTGTTCTGGCCCCCCCCATTGTGAACTGCTATGATTTATCCTTGCCTTGTGTATATTTTGTCTAATATGTAAAATTATAAATTCTATGATAGAGTTTCTAAAAAAAAATCATCCAGATTGATCCATCCAGATTCTTTCAATTATACCAATGTCCTATAGGTTAAATATCCCTGTGGGTCCTCTGGTAGACTTAGCCAGTTATTTTACCAATAATGTCAGGGAGCCGTTCATAATTTGAAACCCGCACACTAAAGTGATATTGAGGATTATTTTCGGACAGTAAACAGACTGAACACAAACAAAACACTAAACACGAAACACATTCACATCACTTATGTTCACATCTAACATATTTTTGGCATTTATGGAGTCTTACATAGCATTTATTATGAATTCACTGCATATAATGTTATTTCTTTTTGTGATTAACCAGTATTATTAAAGTAACAAGTAATTGAACCACTCTATCTGTTCATGTTTCATTTTCGCATCACATATTTACAATTACTGGACTGACAGAACCCACTCAAAGGATACAAATTTGAATGCAGTCAGCAATGTGCCTTAGTGAGATAAGATATAAACAACTGACATTTCAACATAGGGCAAGCTGCTAATCCAGTATAAACAATCATCTGGAGATCTCAGTCAGATCCTGTACTGTGATGTATAATACCGGTATACGTGTATTGTCGCAGCCCAGCTCTCAGAAGGACGCAACAAGGGAATTTCTCAAGCACGTTCTTTATTAAGGCTTCAAAGTTACAACAAAAGGTATTTAAACAAACAGAAAATGGGGTAAACCCTCCGGCTTGCACCCAGTGCAACCGGCACCTTCCCCTCTGTCTCTCCCTCGTCAGCCCCGCTTCTCACTGACTTTAAAGTCTTTGTCTGACTAGATTGGCACTGATCAGCCACTAGTCAAACAATCTGCAGGTGAGCTTTCAATTAGGGAAAGCCCGACCTGCCTAGTCCCCAGAACACCTCCCCAGGGTCCTAAAGTCTGCCTTGTATAGGCCTGGTAAGGGAATTAACTCGTGTTCAAACCAGGTGGGAGCCCAAGAGCAGCTTGGGCTACCACAGTATGTAACAATGTTTGCCTAAAGGATTCACTAAAACACTTAACCTCACTGCGCTCGCTGCGCTCCCAAAAGGTTTTCAGAGGACTACAATGCCAACTGAGTCATGGGTGCATGGGCGCTATTACAGGCCTGGAAATATACTGTGATGTGGTTTCACTTTCGCTTACTGCAACATACCCTAAAACAACACGGCAGAAGTCTGATGTGATGATGAGTATCAGTGTTGTTATATGTTGAATAAGTTCACTCTCATTTACTAAGAAATCATATCTTAAACAGCACTACATAAATAAGATCCTATGTTGAGTGGCAATGTGTCAACTCATTGTCTCAGTAATATTCATTTTTTTTTTGGTATGGTAATGAAAAAACTCAGCTTCAGCAAACTTAAATCATGGTAAGGTAGTATTGGTAAGATCTCAACTATCAAGTTCGATTGCAGAGTAATTATATTAAAACTCTACTGCATGAAAACTTCAGTCGTGTTGATATTTCTCCTGTTTTTCCAGTTACCGGTAAGAAAATTTCAGTAGTGATAAAATAAGAGTAAAACATTATATTGTATGTTGTTATCATTTGGAAATTGACCACTATGTAGCCAATAAACAGTCTTTAAATCATTTAGAAAATCTGGGCAGGTTCTCTCCCAAGAACTTGAGACTGAGGTCACACCTGAACCTGTAAGGTCTGAACTATTTGATAATAGGGAAGTTTCAGACGCTAAATATACCCACTTTCACTTGCAGTGTGGTAAGGAGGTCTTCAGTTATGAGTACATTTGACATGCAAGGAAGAACTCTTGACAACACTGTCTTATGATCACACTTGTGCTCTGAATCACTGTGCGACTAGTACCTTGTGTCTGCTGACGACTCATCTACTGAAAGATTTCTATACTGGCAAACAGAGATGGGGGTGAGTGTCAAATCAAAGCTTCAGATTTTCACCTTTATGAAATAATAGAACAGTCCCAAATGACGATTAGTTAGAAGACGTAGTTTTATTATAGACTGGGCTAGTAGGTTTGCTTACCCAACATTTACCCTGAGAATGGTCAGTATGGAACTTATGCTAAATGTCTGTTATAGGATGTTTTGATGTTAACTATTTGACATACGAAATTCAGTGTTTACAGTCACAGTTATTACAGTCACAGTATATTACATATTTTGTCTAAATGTTCCAGACAATTGTCAACTGTCAAGAATGTGTCGTTGTTCTATTGTCTATATGCTATTTCGGCTCCACAACCAACACCATATAATCCATGTTAGCATGATCGGTGGATATCTGCATTTTTGGCTAAATTCATTTTTGGCTGAATATTTTCTTGTATGATGCCATTCACATAGGTTTCTTTTTTCTTTGAAGGTAAAAGGACGTGTTTACCCAGGGATGCGTCTCATCTGCTTGGCTGTGCTTCTCTTGCCTGTGTTGGTGGCAGCTGTCTGGTACCCTAAAAGTTTGCCTTGTGAAGTGACTGTGGTGAGCAATGGCAGCGAGGTCAGTGTGAATTGTACTGCGGTGGAGCTTGGATACATCCCGTTTGGCATCCCAGGAAATACGACCAACTTAACCCTCACCATCAATCACATCCGTCACATTAATGAGAGCTCCTTCAAGGGACTGGAGAACCTCACAGAGATCGACATGCGTTGCAACTGCGTGCCAGTGAAAGTCGGCCCGAAGGACCATGTGTGCAACCAGAGTGTAATCATTGACTATGGAAGTTTTCGACCCCTGAAAAAATTAAAGTCTCTCTATTTAGATGGGAACCAGCTTGCCAGTATACCCAAGCGGCTCCCTAAAGGCCTTGTTCTGCTGAGTCTGGAGGTGAATAACATTGACTCAATCTCGAAAGAAAACTTGACAGAACTTACACGTTTAGAGATGCTCTATTTGGGCCAAAATTGTTATTTTCGAAATCCCTGCAATAAGTATTATCATGTTGAGGAGGATGCCTTTTTGATGCTGGAGAGGCTGACTTTGCTATCGCTAAAGGCAAATAATTTATCCTCTATACCCCAGAGACTGCCTGGTAGTCTTAAGGAGCTTTATCTCTACAACAACAACATTCAAAAGGTAACTAAGGAAGCCTTCCAGAACTTGACTAACCTGGAGACCCTTGACCTCAGTGGAAACTGTCCCCGGTGTTACAATGCCCCTTATCCCTGTACACCCTGTCCGAATAATGCACCTCTCGACATTGATGACAAAGCCTTCAAGAACTTAAAGAAGCTACAGATCTTGCGTCTTCACAGTAATTCTCTCACTAGGGTTCACCCACAGTGGTTTCAGGGCTGCAAAAACCTTAAAGTACTGGACCTCTCAAGCAACTATTTGGCACGAGAAATAGCCATCGCTAGCTTTCCAACTTCATTACCCAACCTTGAGGAGCTGGATCTGTCTTTTAACTATGAGCTACAGAAGTATCCAGCTTCCCTAAACCTCAATAGATCATTCTCGGCGTTAAAATCCCTTCAGATCCTCAGAATCCGAGGCTTAGTCTTCCAGCAGCTAACAAAAGAGGACATTGATCCTCTGGCCTCCCTTGAAAACCTGAGGATGATTGATCTTGGCTTCAATTTCATTAAGATCACTGACCTTAGCATTCTAGCTATGCTTAAACACGTTCAAATCATAAATTTGTCTGAAAACAAAATCTCAAACCCTACTGAAAATGCTCTTCTATCAGATGGCTCAGTGGGGCACTCTTTGTATGGCAACCCGATGTTGCACAATGCCCAGTTCTTCAACAGGGAAGTGAGAGAGATACACTATTTTAGGTATGATGAATTTGCACGCAGCTGCTTACATAAGGATAAGGAGCTTGGAGTGGTGAGCCCCCTCAACACAGAGTGCAGTCAACGTGGGAAAACACTGGACCTCAGCAGGAACAACATCTTTTTTCTTCATTCAAAATTCTTAAACCTCAGCGAGCTCAAGTGTCTCAATCTCTCAGGTAATGCCATGAGTCAAAGTTTAAATGGATCTGAGTTTGAAAACCTCAAAAAGCTTGAATACCTTGACTTTTCATCCAACCGTCTGGACACAATGTATTCGTCAGCTTTTCGGGAGCTGACCAACCTTGTTGTTCTCGACATCAGCTACAACAATCACTACTTTGAAGCCGAGGGTTTAACACATATGCTCAATTTCACAAAGAACCTGCCAAAACTTCAAAAATTGCTTATGAACTACAATCATATTTCAACCTCCACCAACACTGAGATGGAAAGCTTTTCCCTTGAGCACTTGGAGTTCAAAGGAAACCGCCTTGATATGCTCTGGAGAGATGGGGATACTAGATACTTCAATTATTTCACCAACCTACTCGTCTTAAAGAAACTTTACATATCTGAGAATAATCTAAACTACGTCCCAGATATTTTTCCAAATCTGCCAAAACATCTCACCGAACTGTACATAAACAATAACAGACTAACAACTTTTCCCTGGGAGAAACTTAGATACCTTAAACAACTAGAAGTATTAGACCTCAGTGAAAATCTTTTAACTGAGGTCCAGGGAAAACTTTCCAATAATGCAGTCTCTCTCAAAGTGCTAATCCTGTGCAGAAACCGCATCTCAGAAATAACCCCACTGTTTCTGACAAATATAACCAATCTGAGAGTCCTTGACCTAAGTTATAATGAAATCCAGCACATTGACCAGTCTAGCTTTCCAGAAGATGTTATTATGAGGCTTGACACTTTATTTCTTAACAACAACAAATTCCTCTGCACCTGTCGTGCCATTTGGTTTGTCATGTGGCTCAACCGCACTTCAGTTAACATTCCAAAGATAGCCACAGATGTCAAATGTGCCGCTCCAGGTGAACAAGAAGGCAAAATGGTCATCTCCCTGTACCTTCCAGCCTGCCAAGAGAACTCCCTCTCCATCATTCTCTACATATTGCTGACATCTCTGACCCTGTGCTTTATTGCTCTCGCAATATCCAGCCATCTCTTCCTCTGGGATGTTTGGTATATCTACCATTTTGTATCAGCCAAGCTGAAAGGTTACAAGCCTATGGATTCAGACAGCAACTTCTATCATGCCTTCATTGTCTATGACAAGAAGGATTCTGCAGTGTCTGAGTGGGTGATGGAGGAGCTGCGTGTCAACCTGGAGGAGCTTGGGGATCCAGCCTTGCAGCTGTGTCTGGAGGAGCGTGACTGGATCCCCGGGTGTCCCCTCATTGACAACCTCTCCCAGAGCATCCAGCAGAGCAAACGAACGGTGATCGTTCTGACCAACAGCTACATGAAGAGTGGGAACTTTAAAATGGCCTTTTACCTGGCCCATCAAAGGCTCATGGATGAGAAAAATGATGTCATTATTTTAATTTCTTTGGAAAAGATTCCCTATACCTCCAAATACCTCCGACTGAGAAGGAGGCTGTATAAGAGGTCAGTGTTGGAATGGCCGTCTAATCCACAGGCACAGCAGTACTTTTGGTATTGTCTCAGGAGTGTCTTGGTCACTGACAGCCAAAAACATTACAGCCCACTTTTCCAGGAGACTCTTTAATTCATTTTTGGTTTTGTATAAACGAATAATGCTATAATGTTTGTAGAGAACCACTGTATTGCAGGGTTACATGAAAATATAGAATTTAATTATATTTCAAGCATGTCCAAAGAGGTTAGCTTTGTGATGAAAGTGCAGATCAGGCTGAGATTGTTAGTAATTATTTTAAGGACATGAGGTGAGAATAACAAATATAATGCAAAGACTTTTATTATGGAGCCAAAACATGGACTCTGCCACAGTTTGGCAACGGTAGAAAAAAAAAACTTTCAGAGATGCGTTGCCCAGGAGATCTATGCAAATAATGTATTTCTTGTCCCTCCCATCAAACTCTTTCACTACTAAAATCCGCACTGAACTGTGTTTCAATACCAAAGTTCAATTTTTTTTTGTCTATTTTGTTTTTCTGTCAATGCCAATATTGTTTTTGTTTTCAATGACAAAATTGTCTTAAAGACTAAAGTCTTTGTTTTAGCTCCGTGTTTATATTAGCACAGTACTACACAATATGCTTTTAGAGACAATATTGGCATGCACCTGTACAAATGCATTTTTGGAGGATGATTTGTGTTGGAACAAAAATCTATTCCTAATAAATAACATTCATTTTCTAATATTGTGTTCTTTGCCATAAAAAGTATATTTTATTTTACACATTCATTAAAAGAAAAAATAGAAATGACAGTACACAGTACACATGCATCATACAAATGAGTTACAGCCAGGTGAACTAATCTCTGACACCATGGTTGTTTTACAGCTCCTATATTTCCTGCAGGCAATTCTTTTCAAAGTGAATCAAAGTTCAAGTAAGGTATACATTTGATCAATAGCTATGCTCCTTGGAATGGAACTAATTATTGCATGTTCCTAACAGTAGAGAGGTAGGAACAGTGAATACAGTTTGGGAAGAGATACAGTTATATCTTCATTGACCTCAGGCTCAAAAATATATATGAGGAACAAGACATTATTCACAGGTGGCGTAGACAGGTGGCGTAAACCACAAGTGAAACTGGATCGATTTTTCAACAGCTTCTGAAAGGACTATTACTGTGGGAAAGAGGAAGCTATATGGTCGGATGAAGTTTAACAATGATTGTTTCCCCCCTCTCATCATGAGAATGATTTTAGGTCAATTTGTGAGCTAGGAGCTGAAGGAAGTTCCATGTGATGGTCACGTCAATACTACCTCCAGCACTGGAGAGTTTGACTGCAGTGGAAGAGATTTGGAGAAAGTTCCAACTGGCTTCTACAAAAATTTTACTTTTATTAAGCCTAGCAGATAACAAGATAAGCGATATGTCTCCTCATGACTTGACAGAGATATATGACTCACCTAAATCTCAGCCAGATAAACCGTAACACCGTGAATGAACAGACAGGCTTTGCTCTGGGTCTTTCCCGATCTGGAAAAACTTCTCGAGTTGAAGCTTACGGGGACCGGTCTTCAAGATGTTCCATAATACCTCCCTCCTAGATTACAGGATTTTATTCTGGATGAAAGTAATATCACATCTCTAAAGCAGACTAGGTTCTCTAATATTGAGGATTTAAATGGAATCTCCTCGCAAAAAACTTGCTGCTTTGGAAATAAATGTCACAAAACTTTCATAATCGATGACAAGAGCTTTTCAAACTTGACACATCTGCAATACCTAATACTATTCCACAACAATTGAACTCAGGTTCATCATGGCTTACACATGTTTTTTTTTTTTTTTTAAGATTTATGTTGGGCTTTTTTGCCTTTAATTGATAGTGCAGTGAAGAGTGGGACAGGAAATGAGAGGGAGAAGAGGTGGGTAGTGGACAGGAGAAACGACAACGGCCGGATTCAAACCCATGTCCCCCATGGGCGTCAAGCCCGTTTGTGGTCGGGGCTACTGCTTGCGCCACAGTGCCCCCCGGCTTACTAGTCTTTATCAAAAACGTTTGTTTCCAACTGACTAGAGTTGATCTCCAGTGATGATTTTAGACACTATAGGGAAAATGTCCACGGTTTTGTAATGCTCCATTTCTTGTGTGCCATTTCCATTAATATCCATCCACTGGAATTTAGCCATCTTTGAAAACATTGCATCTAGCTGGAAATTCACTTCACACCATTAAAGGTTCTTGGTTTGAAAACCTGACAAATCTTACTGAACTTTTCCTATCTTTTAATTTTCTGTCAAACGCTACTGCTGATGGAACCTTTTACATGGCTTGTAAACTTGATCTTTCCTCCAATTGTGACTTAAAAGCCTACCCCTCTCCCCTAAAGCTGTCAAAACATTCTTCAAATTGTATTTCTCTCAAAACATTCCATATTGTAGGTTATGTTTTTAGAGAAATCAGAAGAGATACCACGAGTCCTCTGTTTTGTCTGTGCTGTAACAACAACTGTTACCTGTAAACTGTGTTCAAACTGTGTTCAAGTTCAGTGCCTGGGATCACTGCTATAGCACCAAAAATAATCTCCTCAAATATTCCATATAAAGGGTATCATGTGGATACAAAATACTTTATGTATTAAGTATCCCACAGTTTTGTATAACCTGAATATTTCAGCTCTGGTCATAGTAATAATCTTTTATTTATCTGACCTAAATAATTTGAAGGATTCGTAAATACATTTTGCCTACATTTATCTGGAAATGTTTATTCACAAGCACTGAACTTCTTCCTCTCTTAGATCTGGGGCCCGTTCGTCGTAGAGTTGAAGCTAAGTTAATCAATTGGCCTTTTAGCCCGTTAAGATTAGCGAGCTGATTGAGAACAGCAAATATCGGTTCGTTAACGGCTGATCCGCATCCGAATCATGTGGTTAATTTCAACCAGGCTAAATTTACCGGGGCATTTGCGCGTGCACGTCCTACTTCAATAGGCAGGAAAGGTCGATCACCAAAACAATGATTTTCTAGCGGTATAATGGTTCTAAACTCAAAGAAAATTGCTCTTTTTTTCTCCGCTGGCGAGCAGGAGATGAACATGAACGCTTATGAAGAATACAAGACCATAATCATGGCAAAATTCAACACCGCCACCGCTGTGAGAGCAAGGTGTGTTGGAATGTTTATAGGGTGATATCTATGTATGAATAACTGACGGCAAGCGTCAACTAGTACAGAGGATCCCTCCGCGGGGGCCAGCCGTGTATTGCTGTAGCAGATTACCGGCCAATCGGATTGAAGCATTTTTCTGGGTCCGTGCATTGCCCAAGATAGAGGATTCGTATCCCCATTGAGGTGTTATCGAATGTGAAATATATGAGTAGAAAGCATTGGAAATACTTGGAGATTAAAAAATAATTACAGCTTTCTATGTAAAATTAGTTTTTTTGTAGTTTATATCAAATTTATAGTAATGCTACTACTTTGAACATAGTACAATTACTACTCCATCAGATTGTCAGTATCTTTGTAGAAATGTACTTATGTTATGAGTGCTTTGTTCTCCGCATCACCGACACTACAAAAATGTACCACTCGCAAAAAAGTATCAGTCCTTGGTCAATGGGATCCCTCCTTTTTCCGGGGGTGTGGCAAGTTTATCCAGCTACACTTAAGTTAGCCTGCCCTGGAGCAGGTTAGTGCTAATCGATATGTAACTATGGTGATTTATCAAAAGTTGCTTCCACGAACCAAAAAGAGGGGCGTTTTGTATCTTAGCCTGAAAATTAGCTCGCTAAACCGCTTAGCGAGCTACGACGAATACCCCCCAGAAGTATCCAGATTTGTCCCACAACAATGTAGACTTTGTGTGTGGCTTGGCATTCTCAGAGTTAAAGAAATGATAAGTGTTATTTCACACTTCTCTAAATAAGCTGCAATTTTGAATACAATCAAAT
Source organism: Clupea harengus (assembly GCF_900700415.2). Taxonomy (NCBI): domain Eukaryota; kingdom Metazoa; phylum Chordata; class Actinopteri; order Clupeiformes; family Clupeidae; genus Clupea; species Clupea harengus. The sequence goes on from NC_045153.1 coordinate 30,541,639, forward strand.
CTTACAATCAAATCTTTAAATGTCTTGTAAATCTTGACATACCTTACAACAACACAGAAAGTATATTCTTGAGTCAAAGGATAGATACTCCTGGTGAAATATTACTCCAATACAAGTGAAAGTTGTACAGTAACATTTTCTTTTTAATGTCAACACATGTGTCCGTGTGTGTGTCTCTGTGCGTCTGTGTGTGTGTGTCTGTGTCTGTGTCTGTGTGTGTGTGTGTCTGTGTCTGTGTCTGTGTCTGTGTCTGTGTCTGTGTCTGTGTCTGTGTCTGTGTCTGTGTCTGTGTCTGTGTGTGTGTGTGTGTCTGTGTCTGTGTCTGTGTCTGTGTCTGTGTCTGTGTGTGTGTGTGTGTGTGTGTCTGTGTGTGTGTGTGTGTGTGTGTGTTTGTGTGTGTAGGAGCTCAGCCACAATACAAAGAGTAGGGGAGAGGCTGCAGCGTGATAATAATAATACAAATAATAGTAATAATAATAATAATAATAAATGATGCCTATCGCATTTTAGAAAAAAAGAAAATGAATCTGCTGACTTCAAACTCATGCTTCAAAGTAACAGGAACCTTTATAGAAATGTAGTGATGCCTAAAGTACAACAGTTGTCTTTCAATAGCAGAGTAAACGTTATGTATAAAAAAAAGTATGAATACTCAAGTAAAGTTCGAATACTCTAAAAATACTTAAGTACAGTACTGGAGTAAATGCATTTAGTTACTGTCCACCCCCGGCCTGCTTCTATGGCCTGCCCTCAAATATGATACAACTAGCCACAATTTTCACTGGACTAACTTCCTCAACGTCCTACAACTATCATCAACAATCATCTACACACCATCTTTTTAAATCTATCATCTGACACCATTTCTTCAAATCTATCAGGAATCTATTCATCTATTAGAGTTTCTTCACCTGAGTTATACCAGAATGTCTAAGCTATCAAATGGATTCAAAAAATGGTTCCACAAGTCTCTGATCACTCAATCTCTGTCACAACAAACTCAAAATCAGGACCTGAAACTTACTTAGAAAACGTATTACTGCCAGGACATGTGATCGTTGCACATGCGACTTATTAGAATTTATTTTGTGGATAGAAAGCAGTGATGTCAACATCCCCAGACTTGCTACCAGCGTCACTTGCTGCATGCCAGAAGAAAGGATAGGCCATGCAGTCATACTCTTTGATATAAATGAATGCGTGAATGACAGTGAGGCGTTCCTGTTCTACTTCCTGTCCACTCTCTTCATTCTTCTGACTTCATGCACTGCTACCACTATGCACTTGTTTTACTGGGACGCTTCCTATGTTCTGTTCTACATTAAGGCAGATTAGGTGATTTAATTTTTTTTTTTTAATCAAGACAATGAACCATATTTGTGTTGTATTAACACATGTATTAGTTTTGAAGTACTCTGAAAGTCTAAACGTAAATGTACTTGGGCCTTTGTCAAACTTGTGTGAGTGTTGGCACGGCGAAAACCAGCCACTCTCTCTCAATTTCACAATCACAGTCAAAATGCCTCGTGTAGATCTGAGGTTTATTGTAGTCATTAAGCCATGTTTGGTGTGTGTTTGTGTGTGTGTGTGTGTGTGTGTGAGAGTGAGTGAGTGAGAGGAGATCTGAGGTTTATTGTAATCATTAGGCCACAATCAGAGACGGTCAATGGATTAGCTCGATCTCATTGTATGAATGTCGGGTCAGACTTTTTAAAGGAACCTAGTTCTCAAAGGCCTTCATTTTCTAACTAATTACTCGTAACTTCTCTCACTCTCTCTGTGTGCGTGTGTGTGTGTGTGTGTGTGTGTGTTTGTTTTTGGCACCCCTCTCATTTTTGGGATCCTCGTGGCAAGATCAATTCATCTTGTCTTTAGTTTGGTGTTGTTTGAATGAATCCATGTTCATAAACTTATACAAAATATCCAACAGTGTATGTGCATCTCTGTGTCTATTCTGTGAACATATTCTTTCACGTTCCAAAGGAAATGTGTGTGTGCATGTAATGCTCAAAGCAAGAAAAGAAAACAGGAAGGAAAAACCCAATAGATGTGAGACAGGCCCCAACACAAGATGGATCTGGAACCACATTCACTCTGTAAAAGTAGGTGTGGGCTTACATGGGATCTGTACAGATTTCAGACACAGATGCTCCTAAACCCCGGGTAGGTAGAATGTGTTGGACTACCAGAGGGAGACCCATTGGAAGTCAGGTGAATTATATCCACAACCCAGAGAGACAGAGACAGCCGGGAGCGTGACTCCGCTTGGCCTGATAATTCAGGTTTAAAGGGACAACATCACTCTAGCAGAGGAACAGAACTTAACTAAATTCTCGATTTGATAAAGATCAAGTGTTGCAGGCCCTACTTCACAATGATACTGTGCCCATCCTGTGCCTTCACAAAGTCAGACAGTGCCTATGAAACATCAACCCAAGGTGGGCCATGTCCCTAAAGACTGTGTTGATCAGCTGGCAGAGGTTTTCATAAACATCTTTAACCTCATCCGTGCATGCTTCAAAACGTTGACAGTAATCCCAGTATCCAAACAGTCAGATGTCACATGCCTGAACGACTACAGGCCTGTGACAGTTGTCCCCTCACCTGCTAAATGTTTGGAGAGACTGGTCACAAGGAAGCGTCATTCCAGCCTCATTCCACCAGCTTCACCAGTTTTCCTCCAGGGAGAACAGATCGACAGAAGATGCTTTCTTCCAGGTGTGCGCGCACGCCAACAGCTGACCAACAATAATGGAAATCGCAAGGTTTAATTAGCCATACCATAAACCTATTCATTTCAGTGTAATTTTGGCAAACCACTACTGTACTTGCTTGGATGTATTGTTCATAGTAATAGTCATGACAATTATTACAAGTTTCTCTCGATTTTTTTTGGCCCGCGGTCCGATCAGAATCAGAGTCAGAACATCATTCGTAGCATTTTAACCCATTTCGAACAGGGCCTCAACGTCCTATGTAACTCAGACTGGTTGCAGTTCACTGCCTGGCCACAGTTTTAACATTGTTTTAGATGGGTCAAGGGGGGGCGCTATTTACCTCTTGTCAGATCCATAACTTTGCAGCTAAAGTTGTGATTCCTGGTTGCTATGGTTATCTAGCTACGGCTATGGTTAGCTAGCTAAGGAAACTTTTAATACCAAACGATTTAAATGGAAGATTTCCGTTTGCATGAAATGATAGCTAGTTATCTAGCTAATGTTATAGTCTCCTCGATTTAACTTCTACAATTATAATTGGTGCCTGTGACGCTTCGTATGAACGAGTTCATATTCATGAGTTCATATTCACACATATTAACACCAGTTCATTATGTGTAAAGAATGCTGATATGAAATATGAAAACAACCAGTAATCAATGTGCAAGCTTCCAATGTAATCGTGATTTAAGATACTCTATTTGAGTTGGGGAAGTCTGTCCTTCCGTCGAGGCATGATGATCTCTCGCTACAAGTTTCACCTGTTCGTGTTGGTGTAACAAATGCTTGTGGAGTCAAGTGCAGGAGAGGCGCTTGTCTCCAGGGCACAGATTACACTTAACTGTTATATTTTTCTCTTTTCACGGATAAAAAAGGCTGTGATTGGAATACAGGACTGGAGCTGTCCCTGACGGGACAAATCAAAATCACCCATAATATTTCGGGATGTCCCGGACAATTCGAGACGTTTGGCAACCCTACTTGCACCTAAGTTATACCATATTTGAGTGTGCTAACATTAGCAATAACGTCAGCTAGTTCGAGGTGTATGCATAGGCCATTAAACCATTAAATTAGCAGCACATTTCCCGTATTTAACAATAATTACACATGGACTTACCTGGAAGTGATGCACGGGCATCATTTTAGCAGTTTCTTTCTCTTTCTTTTGTCTGCCCCTGACTCCTGTTGTCTTTTTGAGGCCATTTTCGAAAAGTTGACCTAGCCTACTGTCAAAGTTCGTCAGGCCACTGAGATAGGAAAGGGCACCATGTCTATGGCACCCACAGCTTGGAAAGTTGAGTGTGTATTTTTTTTTGGGGGGGGGGGGGCACCAGCGTAACTTTTTTCGAGCAATTAAATATATCTCTTGTTCTGCCTGTTTTGTGATATACATGCCTAAACGGTGCCTAATATTTCTATATGAAATAATATCGCCATTATAATTATTATAACTGTGATGATTTTTCTGTTGCCTATTTTTTGGTGCCCCCACAGGAGTTGGTGCCCTACGCACAGCGCGTAGTGCGCGTTATGGGAGCGGCGGCACTGATGAATGCTCTCACAATATATGAATGCTCTCACAATCCTGCCCAACAAATCATTGCCAATTTACAGGACCTGGGACTGAACACCTCATTTTGCCACTGGGTATTGGATTTATGAATAAACCGCACGGAGGATGTCAGGAAGCATGTATCATCCACTCTATCCCTAAGCAACGATGCTCCACAGGGATGCACACGTGTTCAGTCCAGTACTTTACACCCTGTTCACACATCACAGCTCCCCCTCCTATCCTCCTAACTCCATCATTCAATTGGCAGACAATACCACAGTGCTTGATCTCATCTCAAACAATGATGAGTCTGCGTATAGAAGTGAAGTACAGGAGCTGGCAGTATGTGGTAGTGTAACAGTCACAACCTGGCTCTGAACATCAAGGAGACCCACTACATTAATGGTGAGGCAGTGGAGAAGGTCGCCAGCTGCAAGTTCTTGGGCCTGACAGTGACTGAGGATCTGTCCTGGAACAGCAATACTGCCTCAGTGATGGGGGGAGCTCAACGGCGCCTCTTCTACCTGAAGAATGCTAACCTACCGCAAAAGCCCTGGTGAATTTCTACCACTGTGCCATTGAAAGTGTGCTGACATACTGCCTGTCAGTGTGGTTCACAAGTTGCACAAATGTGGCGCCGTAAGTTTGTTCAAATGCTGAAGGACCAGTTTCCAGACACCAGCACCATCTCCATCTCCCGCTGCCTATGCAGATCTCACAGCATCATCAGAGAGCAGTCACATCCAGCCCATCACATGTTTGACCTCCTGCCCTCAGCAAGATGATACAGGTCTATCCGAGCAAGGAATACCAGAATGACACAGTCATTTGCTCTCCATATGGACCCAAACTGTCGGTACATGAAATAAAGATGTCTATCTGTCTCTGATGAGGAAAAAGTGCTTCAAGAAAAATAACTCTTGAGGAGGGTCACAAGCTAAAGGGTCCTGCTATAGTGTGCTTCACTTCAGAATTTAAATAATTTGATTTAAAGAAGGGGTCTACTAAGAGGGAATCCATGCAACCAAATCTGTGGCAACTTTGTGTTGCTGGCCAGAGGGCCAATGTGTTCCTTCTTCCTCAGCAAAAATGTTTGTTCCTCGTCTTACTTTCACACACATGAATCATGGCTTGCCAAGCCCTTTGTGAAAGGGGAAAAGAAAGTGTAAGACCTTCCTCTTTTGTTCGAGGCAGAGGGCAGATCAGTCATCAGAGACTGCATTGGTGCGCTTCTTAGCTTAGCTTCCTAGTTTTTGTCCACCACCACGGCAAAGCACAAAAGAGGAAATCAGTGCAAATTAATTCTAAAGTGGCCAGCCTGTGGAGCCATCCTCACTGTATCAGAGGCACACTAAAGAGCCACACTAAAGAGCTGGAGCTGTCAGGGAGGAAAGTAGAGCAATGTTCGGTCCTTCTCCTTCAGTCATTATTTTTCAAAGACGCTATTGAACAAGAGTCACTAAGATGGTGAGAATACATGAATTAATTGATTAATTAATTAATAAATTGGGGTAATATGTAACATTTTAGATGAATGCCTTTTTAAAACATCAGAACTTTACTAACTTGGTATGACTTTAACTTTTTGACACAGTATTACTGTTACTGAAATGAAGACATCACTGTACTCAATGAAATCATCTAACATCTTTGCATCTCAACAGGCAGCCAACACCTTCTGGTTAATAGTGACATGGTTCTTTTTTTCTCTTGTCATCAATTTGACTTTGGGGGTTTTTGTCACTAAGGACCTGAAAAAGGTCCCTTGTGATGTGGACATCAATGCTACAACCAACACCGTAGTTTTTAACTGCATGAGACGTCACCTGAAGGAGATACCGGATGGAATCTACAGAAATGTTACTTGGTTAAGCCTGGCAGAGAACAGAATGAGGAATTTGTCGGTGGGCAGTTTCAGACATTTGCACAACCTGACTCATCTGGACCTCAATCGGATAAACGGGGATCAACATTTACGCTTGGCAGAAGGTGTCTTTAAGAATCTGACAGTGTTACAGCACTTGAATCTCGCTGGTGCTGGGCTCTATGATGTGCCCAGACAACTCCCAGCAGGTTTGCAGCATATTGATTTAAATCAAAATAAAATCATATCGCTCACCAAAAACAGCTTTTCTGATATAAAAGATGTGACTACAATATTCCTGTCCAGAAACTGTTACAGTGGAAATGTATGTAACAAAACATTCAAAGCTAAAGGCACAAGCTTTTCAAACTTGACCCATCTGGAAACTCTGGTGCTCTCCTATAACAACATCTCCCAAGTTCCACGTGGCCTACCAGTATCTCTCATAGAGCTTGATCTTGCTGCCAACAGAATAGAAAAAATTTCCAAAGACGATTTCAGCAACTTGGTCAACTTGAAATTTTTAAGGATTCAAGGAAACTGTCCACGATGCCAGAATGCCCCGTATCCATGTGTACCATGTAAACGTGGATCAATTGAAATTCATCCACTAGCATTTAACAGTCTTTCCCAATTGCAAGTGTTGCAACTAGCAGGAAACTCCCTCCGCACCATAAATAGCTCTTGGTTTGAGAATCTGAGTAATCTGACTGATCTCTTCCTCTCGTATAACTTTCTGTGGGAAGCAATTGCTGACGGGAGCTTTTTGATGAATTTACATCACCTGAAGAAATTAGATTTGTCATACACCTTTGATTTACAAGTTTACCCAAAAACTTTAAATCTATCACAACATTTTTCAACGTTGGCTTCCCTTCAAACATTACATATTGAAGGTTATGTTTTTCAAGAAATCAAAGAACACACATTTAGACCACTGCAGAATTTAACGAATCTTTCTGTACTTAACCTGGGGGTAAATTTCATTGTACATTCAGACTCTCACGCATTCAGTCATCTGCCTCAGTTGAATCTTTTGTATCTGTCAGAAAATAGACTCTATCCAGTACCTGTAAACAACAAGTCTGCATCAAATGCTGTTGTATCACCATATGTTCCAGTAACAGCAAATTACATTGAGGAAAACGAATTTGTTTATGAACTGTCACATCGTCTTATTCAGCCTGAATGCTTTAATACTGGCCGAGTGCTGGATCTCAGCAGAAACAATCTTTTCTTTATTTCTCCTAAGCAATTTGAAGGATTTGGTGACATCCTCTGCCTCAATCTCTCAAGAAACGGCTTTTCAGCAGCACCCAATGGGACTGAGTTCGCCCTGCTCCCAAACCTGACTTACCTGGATATGTCATATAACAAGGTTGACCCAGCATATGACTTTGCCTTCTCTGAGTTGAAGCACCTGGAGGTGTTGGACCTCGGTTACAACAATCATTACTTTACAGTGGCCGGAGTGACACATAATTTGATTTTTTTAGAGAATCTTCCTGCTTTGAGGGTACTGAATCTAAGCGGCAATGCTATCTTCACTTTGACAACCAAACACATGAACAGCACCTCTCTAAAGGAGTTGCAATTCCAACACAATGACCTGAATCGCATGTGGACGAAGGACGATGCCTCCTACCATAAATTATTCACCCATCTTGTGAATTTGACTAACCTTGACATATCATATAATAACATAAAGAAGATACCCTCTGAGGTTTTCGGAAGCTTACCACCTTATCTTAAAAGACTACATATAAGCCATAACAGTATCACTAACTTTCAGTGGAGTAACTTAAGTTACCTGCAAAATCTGGAGGTGCTAGACATTAGCTATAATGAGCTGTCAACAGTCTCTTCAAATCTCTCAGCAAACACAAAAACTTTGTCAGTGCTTGACTTGAGTCATAACAGAATATCTAAACTGTCAGAAGGATTCATACATGGTGCCAAAAGTCTTCGATTACTAAATCTAAGTAAAAACAAGCTCAGTATACTCAGTGGAAAAACTTTTCCATCAGGTCCAGAAACCTGCTTGAAAACTTTGGTACTGCAAGGAAATCCCTTTCATTGCACATGCGACTTATTAGAATTTATTTTGTGGATAGAAAGCAGTGATGTCAACATCCCCAGGCTTGCTACCAGCGTCAATTGCCGCATGCCAGAAGAAAGGATAGGCCATGCAGTCATACTCTTTGATATAAATGAATGTGTGAATGACAGTGAGGCGTTCCTGTTCTACTTCCTGTCCACTCTCTTCATTCTTCTGACTTCATGCACTGCTACCACTATGCACTTGTTTTACTGGGACGCTTCCTATGTTCTGTTCTTCATTAAGGCCAAACTTAGGGGCTATCATCCACTCAAATCGTCAGATAGCATTTATGACGCCTTTGTTTCATACGATACTAAGAACCCTCTAGTCTCAGACTGGGTGTTAAACCATCTCCGGGTCCAGCTGGAGGAGACGGGTGACAAACACTCACCTATCTGCTTAGAGGAGCGAGACTGGACCCCTGGGATGCCAGTTCTGGACAATCTAACGCAAAGCATCTTTCACAGCCGCAAGACTGTTTTTGTGCTGACTGAGTCTTATGTGAACAGTGGGAACTTCAGGATGGCTGTGTACCTGGCCCACCAGAGGCTGCTGGATGAGAACATGGATGTGATCGTGCTGCTGCTGCTGGAGCCGGTGCTGCAGAACTCCCACTTCCTGCGTCTGAGGAGGAGACTGTGCAAGAATAGCATCTTGGAATGGCCAAAGAATCCTTCAGCTGAGCCCTGGTTCTGGCAGTGTCTCAGGAATGCCATTCATGTGGACAACCAGGCCATGTACAATAAGATGTATGCTCGTTACTTCAGTGACAAAGCCACTGGAAAAGAGCGTTACTAAACCAAATTGTTTCCCTTGATTCTGGCTATGATCATAATTGTGTGTACGTCTCTTAATAAAATGTGATTAAATAGAAGTGTTTTTTATTTCAATTGTCGAGCGCATTGAACTTGATCATCTGTTTCACAGAGATTTTTTGGGGGGGTTCTACAACTACTACTTCTGACTATGTGATTTATTTTGGCTGTGTTCTTGTCTTGACATCAGAGATTGAATTTTTGTATGTGTTTTGATTTGATTTGTCCTTCAATCAATAAATATCAGTACAATTGTTTTGGTTGTGAAATTGTTTTGGTGCACTTAAAATGCAGTTATGTAAAAAAAATATTATAATCTACTGAATTAATTTCACTTCAATCAAACCGGCAAGCGTGAGTCCCTCTTTTTCAATTGGCCACTTCACTGGGAAATTAAAATGATCTAGCCAACAACCCCACTTCAAGAAAAGCTGAATTAATGAACGAAATGCAGATTAAATATTGAAAATAGTCATTTGTACATTTTCTTTAATTTATATTCAAACAAGAGCAGTATAAAGACAAAGGATTTTATGTTTTACCTAATCAATTTAATCATTTTTGAAGATATACCGTATATTATTGTGAAATTGAGGCTTGCAACACCTTCCACAAAAAGATGGGAGACAGGCAATTTATAGGACAAATAATGTTGTGGCAAACTGAAATATCAAGGTGGTCTGACACAGGTAATGTTTACACGTCACATGTATGTAACAGGTGAGGCAAAGGCCTGATCCTTCAAGAGGAAGAATTTGCTAGATAAAACCTATTATTTTTCCTGTGACCCAGCAAAACTAGGGGCGTCTGGGGGCATGCTCCCCCATAAGACATTTTTGAAAATATCCTTTTAAATAGGGTCCTCTAGTGGGTTTTTACGAAGAGAAATTAACAAATTTAGATTTAAAATATGGCACAACAATAAACATATTGAAGACATCTGCTGAGATAGGTGCTAATTATACCGTAGCATGGTAGGGATTTGCAGCCCAAGTGAGTAGGTTAACGTTGTAGGCTAGAGTTCACTAGCTAGTAATAGCTGGCGGAGCTACTGAGTAGGGTAGCATACCCACAGGATCAATGAACCGGCATGATAAAAGAGAGCCACAACATCTATAATTAAGTCTTGATGACTTAACCATTTCGTTTTTTTTACTATTTTAAACTTCATGTTCTATACCTTTATATCCAGCAGCTGATTATGGCAGCTTTCACCAGCTTGGGTCGGACAGTCGCTCCAAGTCTGTTTACTAGACGTTATCGTCTGTCTGCACGCTCGCGAGGCTCACTCACTCACTCACGACCAAACAGAGCCGTGCGCTTGCCACCACAGTCTCAAACAGGCGGGATTCCTGTGCTACTCGAGACTATTTTATTTCTAACTCTAAAAATGAAACAAAATAAGTTCACTAAATCGGTTGTTAGGTGTGAATTTGACGACCTCAAAATAAAAATAAAAAAAAATATATATATATATATATATATATATATATATATAAATATATAAATATGGCTAGATACGGCACTGAGCAACGGTGCTCCACAGGGATGCACACGTGTTCAGTCCAGTACTTTACACCCTGTTCACACATCACAGCTCCCTCTCCTATCCTCCTAACTGCATCATTCAATTGGCAGACAATACCACAGTGCTTGGCCTCATCTCAAACAATGATGAGTCTGCGTATAGAAGTGAAGTACAGGAGCTGGCAGTATGTGGTAGTGTAACAGTCACAACCTGGCTCTGAACATCAAGGAGACCCACTACATTAATGGTGAGGCAGTGGAGAAGGTCGCCAGCTGCAAGTTCTTGGGCCTGACAGTGACTGAGGATCTGTCCTGGAACAGCAATACTGCCTCAGTGATGGGGGGAGCTCAACGGCGCCTCTTCTACCTGAAGAATGCTAACCTACCGCAAAAGCCCTGGTGAATTTCTACCACTGTGCCATTGAAAGTGTGCTGACATACTGCCTGTCAGTGTGGTTCACAAGTTGCACAAATGTGGCGCCGTAGGTTTTTTCAAATGCTGAAGGACCAGTTTCCAGACACCAGCACCATCTCCATCTCCCGCTGCCTATGCAGATCTCACAGCATCATCAGAGAGCAGTCACATCCAGCCCATCACATGTTTGACCTCCTGCCATCAGGAAGAGGATACAGGTCTATCCGAGCAAGGAATACCAGAATGACACACAGTTCTGTGCTCTCCATTTGGACCCAAACTGTCCGTACATGAAATAAAGATGGCTGAGTCCTATCCTCATCTGTCTATACTGATGAGGAAAAAGTGCTTCAAGAAAAATAAACCAACACCGTAGTTTTTAACTGCATGAGACGTCACCTGAAGGAGATACCGGATGGAATCTACAGAAATGTTACTTGGTTAAGCCTGGCAGAGAACAGAATAAGGAATTTGTCGGTGGGCAGTTTCAGGCATTTGCACAACCTGACTCATCTGGACCTCAATCGGATAAACGGGGATCAACATTTACGCTTGGCAGAAGGTGTCTTTAAGAATCTGACAGTGTTACAGCACTTGAATCTCTCTGGCGCTGGGCTCCATGAAGTGCCCAGACAACTACCAGCAGGTTTGCAATATATTGATTTAAATAAAAATAAAATCATATCGCTCACCAAAAACAGCTTTTCTGCTATAAATGATGTGACTACAATATTCCTGTCCAGAAACTGTTACAGTGGAAATGAATGTAACAAAACATTCAGAGCTAAAGGCACAACCTTTTCAAACTTGACCCATCTGGAAACTCTGGTGCTCTCCTATAACAACATCTCCCAAGTTCCACGTGGCCTACCAGTATCTCTCAAAGAGCTTGATCTTGCTGCCAACAGAATAGAAATAATTTCCAAAGAGGATTTCAGCAACTTGGTCAACTTGAAATTTTTAAGGATTCAAGGAAACTGTCCACGATGCCAGAATGCCCCGTATCCATGTGTACCATGTAAACGTGGATCCATTGTAATTGATCCACTAGCATTTAACAGTCTTTCCCGATTGCAAGTGTTGCAACTAGCAGGAAACTCCCTCCGCACCCTAAATAGCTCTTGGTTTGAGAATCTAAGTAATCTGACTGATCTCTTCCTCTCGTTCAACTTTCTGTGGGAAGCAATTGCTGACGGGAGCTTTTTGATGAATTTACATCACCTGAAGAAATTAGATTTGTCATACAACTATGATTTACGCGTTTACCCAAAAACCTTAAATCTATCGCAACATTTTTCAATGTTGGCTTCCCTTCAAACATTACATATTGAAGGTTATGTTTTTCAGGAAATCATGGAACACACATTTAGACCACTGCAGAATTTAAGAAATCTTTCTGTACTTAACCTGGGGGTAAATTTCATTGTACATTCAAACTCCCACGCATTCAGAAAATTGCCTAAGTTGAATCTTTTGTATCTATCAGAAAATAGACTCTATCCAGTACCTGTAAACAACAAGTCTGCATCAAATGCTTTTGTATCATCATATGCTCCAGTAACAGCAAATTACATTGAGGAAAACAAATTTGTTTATGAACTGTCACGTCGTCTTATTCAGCCTGAATGCTTTAATACTGGCCGAGTGCTGGATCTCAGCAGAAACAATCTTTTCTTTATTTCTCCTAAGCAATTTGAAGGATTTGGTGACATCCTCTGCCTCAATCTCTCAAAAAACGGCTTTTCAGCAGCACCCAATGGGACTGAGTTCACCCTGCTCCCAAACCTGACTTACCTGGATATGTCATATAACAAGGTTGACCCAGCATATGACTTTGCCTTCTCTGAGTTGAAGCACCTGGAGGTGTTGGACCTCAGTTACAACGATCATTACTTTACAGTGGCCGGAGTGACACATAATTTGATTTTTTTAGAGAATCTTCCTGCTTTGAGGGTACTGAATCTTAGCGGCAATGCTATCTTCACTTTGACAACCAAACACATGAACAGCACCTCTATAAATGAGTTGCAATTCCAACACAATGACCTGAATCGCATGTGGACGAAGGACGATGCCTCCTACCATAAGTTATTCACCCATCTTGTGAATTTGACTAACCTTGACATATCATATAATAACATAAAGAAGATACCCTCTGAGGTTTTCGGAAGCTTACCACCTTATCTTAAAAGACTACATATAAGCCATAACAGTATCACTAACTTTCAGTGGAGTAACTTAAGTTACCTGCAAAATCTGGAGGTGCTAGACATGAGCTATAATGAGCTGTCAACAGTCTCTTCAAATCTCTCAGCAAACACAAAAACTTTGTCAGTGCTTGACTTGAGTCATAACAGAATATCTAAACTGTCAGAAGGATTCATACATGGTGCCAAAAGTCTTCGATTACTTAATCTAAGTAAAAACAAGCTCAGTATACTCAGTGGAAAAACTTTTCCATCAGGTCCAGAAACCTGCTTGAAAACTTTGCTACTACAAGGAAATCCCTTTCATTGCACATGCGACTTATTAGAATTTATTTTGTGGATAGAAAGCAGTGATGTCAACATCCCCAGGCTTGCTACCAGCGTCAATTGCCGCATGCCAGAAGAAAGGATAGGCCATGCAGTCATACTCTTTGATATAAATGAATGTGTGAATGACAGTGAGGCATTCCTGTTCTACTTCCTGTCCACTCTCTTCATTCTTCTGACTTCATGCACTGCTACCACTATGCACTTGTTTTACTGGGACGCTTCCTATGTTCTGTTCTTCATTAAGGCCAAACTTAGGGGCTATCATCCACTCAAATCGTCAGATAGCATTTATGACGCCTTTGTTTCATACGATACTAAGAACCCTCTAGTCTCAGACTGGGTGTTAAACCATCTCCGGGTCCAGCTGGAGGAGACGGGTGACAAACACTCACCTATCTGCTTAGAGGAGCGAGACTGGACCCCTGGGATGCCAGTTCTGGACAATCTAACGCAAAGCATCTTTCACAGCCGCAAGACTGTTTTTGTGCTGACTGAGTCTTATGTGAACAGTGGGAACTTCAGGATGGCTGTGTACCTGGCCCACCAGAGGCTGCTGGATGAGAACATGGATGTGATCGTGCTGCTGCTGCTGGAGCCGGTGCTGCAGAACTCCCACTTCCTGCATCTGAGGAGGAGACTGTGCAAGAATAGCATCTTGGAATGGCCAAAGAATCCTTCAGCTGAGCCCTGGTTCTGGCAGTGTCTCAGGAATGCCATTCATGTGGACAACCAGGCCATGTACAATAAGATGTATGCTCGTTACTTCAGTGACAAAGCCACTGGAAAAAAGCGTTACTAAACCAGGCGATGTACAATAAGATGTATGCTCGTTACTTCAGTGACAAAGCCACTGGAAAAAAGCGTTACTTAACCAAATTGTTTCCCTTGATTCTGGCTATGATCATAATTGTGTGTACGTCTCTTAATAAAATGTGATTAAATAGAAGTGTTTTTTATTTCAATTGTTGAGCCCATTGAACTTGATCATCTGTTTCACAGAGATTTTTTGGGGGGGTTCTACAACTACTACTTCTGACTATGTGATTTATTTTGGCTGTGTTCTTGTCTTGACATCAGAGATTTATATTTTGTGTGTGTTTTGATTTGATTTGTCCTTCAATCAATAAATATCAGTACAATTGTTTTGGTTGTGAAATAGTTTTGGTGCACTTAAAATGCAGTTATGTAGAAAAAATATTATAATCTACTGAATTAATTTCACTTCAATCAAACCGGCAAGCGTGAGTCCCTCTTTTTCAATTGGCCACTTCACTGGGAAATTAAAATGATCTAGCCAACAACCCCACTTCAAGAAAAGCTGAATTAATGAACGAAATGCAGATTAAATATTGAAAATAGTCATTTGTACATTTTCTTTAATTTAAATTCAAACAAGAGCAGTATAAAGACAAAGGATTTTATGTTTTACCTAATCAATTTAATCATTTTTGAAGATATACCGTATATTATTGTGAAATTGAGGCTTGCAACACATTCCAAAAAAAGATGGGAGACAGGCAATTCATAGGACAAATAATGTTGTGGCAAACTGAAATATCAAGGTGGTCTGACACAGGTAATGTTTACACGTCACATGTATGTAACAGGTGAGGCAAAGGCCTGATCCTTCAAGAGGAAGAATTTGCTAGATAAAACCTATTATTTTTCCTGTGACCCAGCAAAACTAGGGGCGTCTGGGGGCATGCTCCCCCATAAGACATTTTTGAAAATATCCTTTTAAATAGGGTCCTCTAGTGGGTTTTTACGAAGAGAAATTAACAAATTTAGATTTAAAATATGGCACAACAATAAACATATTGAAGACATCTGCTGAGATAGGTGCTAATTATACCTTAGCATGGTAGGGATTTGCAGCTCAAGTGAGTAAGTTAACGTTGTAGGCTAGAGTTCACTAGCTAGTTATAGCTGGCGGAGCTACTAGTTTTTTTTACTATTTTAAACTTCATGTTCTATACCTTTATATCCAGCAGCTGATTATGGCAGCTTTCACCAGCTTGGGTCGGACAGTCACTCCAAGTCTGTTTACTAGACGTTATCGTCTGTCTGCACGCTCGCGAGGCTCACTCACTCACTCACGAACGACCAAACAGAGCCGTGCGCTTGCCACCACAGTCTCAAACAGGCGGGATTCCTGTGCTACTCGAGACTATTTTATTTATTTTTAACTCTAAAAATTAAACAAAATAAGTTCACTAAATCGGTTGTTAGGTATGAATTTGACGACCTCAAAATAAAAATATATATATATATATGAATATATAAATATATAAATATGGCTAGATACGGCACTGAGCAACGGTGCTCCACAGGGATGCATACGTGTTCAGTTCAGGACTTTACACCCTGTTCACACATCACAGCTCCCTCTCCTATCCTCCTAACTCCATCATTCAATTGGCAGACAATACCACAGTGCTTGGCCTCATCTCAAACAATGATGAGTCCGCGTATAGAAGTGAAGTACAGGAGCTGGCAGTATGTGGTAGTGTAACAGTCACAACCTGGCTCTGAACATCAAGGAGACCCACTACATTAATGGTGAGGCAGTGGAGAAGGTCGCCAGCTGCAAGTTCTTGGGCCTGACAGTGACTGAGGATCTGTCCTGGAACAGCAATACTGCCTCAGTGATGGGGGGAGCTCAACGGCGCCTCTTCTACCTGAAGAATGCTAACCTACCGCGAAAGCCCTGGTGAATTTCTACCACTGTGCCATTGAAAGTGTGCTGACATACTGCCTGTCAGTGTGGTTCACAAGTTGCACAAATGTGGCGCCGTAGGTTTTTTCAAATGCTGAAGGACCAGTTTCCAGACACCAGCACCATCTCCATCTCCCGCTGCCTAGGCAGATCTCACAGCATCATCAGAGAGCAGTCACATCCAGCCCATCACATGTTTGACCTCCTGCCATCAGGAAGAGGATACAGGTCTATCCGAGCAAGGAATACCAGAATGACACACAGTTCTGTGCTCTCCATTTGGACCCAAACTGTCCGTACATGAAATAAAGATGGCTGAGTCCTATCCTCATCTGTCTATACTGATGAGGAAAAAGTGCTTCAAGAAAAATAAGTCATGACGAGGGTCACAAGCTAAAGGGTCCTGCTATAGTGTGCTTCACCTCAGGATTTAAATAATTTGATTTAAAGAAGGGGTCTACTAGGAGGGAATCCATACAACCAAATCTGTGGCAACTTTGTGTTGCTGGCCAGAGGCCCAATGTGTTCCTTCTTCCTCAACAAAAATGTTTGTTCCTCGTCTTACTTCCACAAACATGAATCATGGCTTTCCAAGCCCCCTTGTGAAAGTTGAAGAGAAAGTGTAAGACCTTCCTCTTTTGATCGAGGTAGAGCGCAGATCAGTCATCAGAGACTGCATTGGTGCGCTTATGTACACACTTAGCTTCCTACACAGCCATAGTTATTGTCCACCACCATGGTGAGTTAATGCAAAGCACAAAAGAGGAACTCAATGCAAATTCACTCTTAAGTGGCCAGCCTGTGGAGCCATCCTCACTGTATCAGAGGCACACTAAAGAGCCACACTAAAGAGCTGGAGCTGTCAGGGAGGAAAGTAGAGCAATGTTCGGTCCTTCTCCGTCAGTCATTATTTTTCAAAGACGCTATTGAACAAGAGTCACCAAGATGGTGAGAATATATGAATGAATTGATTAATTAATTAATGAATTGGAGTAATATGTAACATTTTAGATAAATGTCTTTTTAAAACATCTTATCATCGAAGTGAATGAAATGTTCTCTAATTGTATATTGTATCGTGTTTATTTTTCTATTGAATAAGTAAAGAACTTTACAAACTTGGTATGACATTACCTTTTTGACACAGTATTACTGTTACTGAAATGAAGACATCACTGTAATCAATCAATCATCTAACATCTTTGCATCTCAACAGGCAGCCAACACCTTCTGGTTAATAGTGACATGGTTCTTTTTTTCTCTTGTCATCAATTTGACTTTGGGGGTTTTTGTCACTAAGGACCTGAAAAAGGTCCCTTGTGATGTGGACATCAATGCTACAACCAACACCGTAGTTTTTAACTGCATGAGACGTGGCTTGAAGGAGATACCGGATGGAATCTACAGAAATGTTACTTGGTTAAGCCTGGCAGGGAACAGAATAAGGCATTTGTCGGTGGACAGTTTTAGACATATGCACAACCTGACTCATCTGGACCTCAATTGGATAAACAGGGATCAACATTTACGCTTGGCAGAAGGTGTCTTTAAGAATCTGACAGTGTTACAGCACTTGAATCTCTCTGGCGCTGGGCTCCATGAAGTGCCCAGACAACTCCCAGCAGGTTTGCAGCATATTGATTTAAATAAAAATAAAATCATATCACTCTCCCAAAAAAGCTTTTCTGATATAAAAGATGTGACTGAAATATTCCTGTCCAGAAACTGTTACAGTGGAAATGTATGTAACCAAACATTCAGAGCTAAAGGCACAACCTTTTCAAACTTGACCCATCTGGAAACTCTGGTGCTCTCCTATAACAACATCTCCCAAGTTCCACGTGGCCTACCAGTATCTCTCAAAGAGCTTGATCTTGCTGCCAACAGAATAGAAAAAATTTACGAAGACGATTTCAGCAACTTGGTCAACTTGAAATTTTTAAGGATTCAAGGAAACTGTCCACGATGCCAGAATGCCCCGTATCCATGTGTACCATGTAAACTTGGATCCATTGATATTGATCCACTAGCATTTAACAGTCTTTCCCGATTGCAAGTGTTGCAACTAGCAGGAAACTCCCTCCGCACCATAAATAGCTCTTGGTTTGAGAATCTGAGTAATCTGACCGATCTCTTCCTCTCGTATAACTTTCTGTCGGAAGCAATTGCTGACGGGAGCTTTTTGATGAATTTACATCACCTGAAGAAATTAGATTTGTCATACAACTATGATTTAGGTGTTTACCCAGAAAACTTAAGTCTATCACAACATTTTTCAACATTGGTTTCCCTTCACACATTACATATTGAAGGTTATGTTTTTCAGGAAATCAAAGAACACACATTTAGACCACTGCAGAATTTAACGAATCTTTCTATACTTAACCTGGGGGTAAATTTCATTGTACATTCAGACTCCCACGCATTCAGTCATCTGCCTAAGTTGAATCTTTTGTATCTATCAGAAAATAGACTCTATCCAGTACCTGTAAACAACAAGTCTGCATCAAATGCTGTTGTATCACCATATGTTCCAGTAACAGCAAATTACATTGAGGAAAGCGAATTGGTTTATAAACTGTCACATCGTCTAATTAAGCCTGAGTGTTTTAATACTGGCCGAGTGCTGGATCTCAGCAGAAACAATCTTTTCTTTATTTCTCCTAAGCAATTTGAAGGATTTGGTGATATCCTCTGCCTCAATCTCTCAAAAAACGGCTTTTCAGCAGCACCCAATGGGACTGAGTTCGCCCTGCTCCCAAACCTGACTTACCTGGATATGTCATATAACAAGGTTGACCCAGCATATGACTTTGCCTTCTCTGAGTTGAAGCACCTGGAGGTGTTGGACCTCAGTTACAACAATCATTACTTTACAGTGGCCGGAGTGACACATAATTTGATTTTTTTAGAGAATCTTCCTGCTTTGAGGGTACTGAATCTAAGCGGCAATGCTATCTTCACTTTGACAACCAAACACATGAACAGCACCTCTCTAAATGAGTTGCAATTCCAACACAATGACCTGAATCGCATGTGGACGAAGGACGATGCCTCCTACCATAAATTATTCACCCATCTTGTGAATTTGACTAACCTTGACATATCATATAATAACATAAAGAAGATACCCTCTGAGGTTTTCAGAAGCTTACCACCTTATCTTAAAAGACTACATATAAGCCATAACAGTATCACTAACTTTCAGTGGAGTAACTTAAGTTACCTGCAAAATCTGGAGGTGCTAGACATGAGCTATAATGAGCTGTCAACAGTCTCTTCAAATCTCTCAGCAAACACAAAAACTTTGTCAGTGCTTGACTTGAGTCATAACAGAATATCTAAACTGTCAGAAGGATTCATACATGGTGCCAAAAGTCTTCGATTACTTAATCTAAGTAAAAACAAGCTCAGTATACTCAGTGGAAAAACTTTTCCATCAGGTCCAGAAACCTGCTTGAAAACTTTGCTACTGCAAGGAAATCCCTTTCATTGCACATGCGACTTATTAGAATTTATTTTGTGGATAGAAAGCAGTGATGTCAACATCCCCAGGCTTGCTACCAGCGTAACTTGCCACATGCCAGAAGAAAGGAAAGGCCATGCAGTCATACTCTTTGATATAAATGAATGCGTGAATGACAGTGAGGCGTTCCTGTTCTACTTCCTGTCCACTCTCTTCATTCTTCTGACTTCATGCACTGCTACCACTATGCACTTGTTTTACTGGGACGCTTCCTATGTTCTGTTCTTCATTAAGGCCAAACTTAGGGGCTATCATCCACTCAAATCGTCAGATAGCATTTATGACGCCTTTGTTTCATACGATACTAAGAACCCTCTAGTCTCAGACTGGGTGTTAAACCATCTCCGGGTCCAGCTGGAGGAGACGGGTGACAAACACTCACCTATCTGCTTAGAGGAGCGAGACTGGACCCCTGGGATGCCAGTTCTGGACAATCTAACGCAAAGCATCTTTCACAGCCGCAAGACTGTTTTTGTGCTGACTGAGTCTTATGTGAACAGTGGGAACTTCAGGATGGCTGTGTACCTGGCCCACCAGAGGCTGCTGGATGAGAACATGGATGTGATCGTGCTGCTGCTGCTGGAGCCGGTGCTGCAGAACTCCCACTTCCTGCGTCTGAGGAGGAGACTGTGCAAGAATAGCATCTTGGAATGGCCAAAGAATCCTTCAGCTGAGCCCTGGTTCTGGCAGTGTCTCAGGAATGCCATTCATGTGGACAACCAGGCCATGTACAATAAGATGTATGCTCGTTACTTCAGTGACAAAGCCACTGGAAAAAAGCGTTACTAAACCAGGCGATGTACAATAAGATGTATGCTCGTTACTTCAGTGACAAAGCCACTGGAAAAAAGCGTTACTAAACCAAATTGTTTCCCTTGATTCTGGCTATGATCATAATTGTGTGTACGTCTCTTAATAAAATGTGATTAAATAGAAGTGTTTTTTATTTCAATTGTTGAGCCCATTGAACTTGATCATCTGTTTCACAGAGATTTTTTGGGGGGGTTCTACAACTACTACTTCTGACTATGTGATTTATTTTGGCTGTGTTCTTGTCTTGACATCAGAGATTGAATTTTTGTATGTGTTTTGATTTGATTTGTCCTTCAATCAATAAATATCAGTACAATTGTTTTGGTTGTGAAATAGTTTTGGTGCACTTAAAATGCAGTAATGTAGAAAAAATATTATAATCTACTGAATTAATTTCACTTCAATCAAACCGGCAAGCGTGAGTCCCTCTTTTTCAATTGGCCACTTCACTGGGAAATTAAAATGATCTAGCCAACAACCCCACTTCAAGAAAAGCTGAATTAATGAACGAAATGCAGATTAAATATTGAAAATAGTCATTTGTACATTTTCTTTAATTTATATTCAAACAAGAGCAGTATAAAAACAAAGGATTTTATGTTTTACCTAATCAATTTAATCATTTTCAGGTGGTGTACAATAAGATGTATGCTCGTTACTTCAGTGACAAAGCCACTGGAAAAAAGCGTTACTAAATCAGGCCATGTACAATAAGATGTATGCTCGTTACTTCAGTGACAAAGCCACTGGAAAAAAGCGTTACTAAACCAGGTGATGTACAATAAGATGTATGCTCGTTACTTCAGTGACAAAGCCACTGGAAAAAAGTGTTACTAAACCATGGCAAATTGTTTCCCCTGATTCTGGCTATGATCATAATTGTGTGTACGTCTCTTAATAAAATGTGATTAAATAGAAGTGTTTTTTATTTCAATTGTCGAGCGCATTGAACTTGATCATTTTTTGGGGGGGGTTCTACAACTACTACTTCTGACTATGTGATTTTTTTTGGCTGTGTTCTTGTCTTGACATCAGAGATTTATATTTTGTATGTGTTTTGATTTGTCCTCAATAAAAAAAATCAATAAATATCAGTCCAATTGTTTTGGTTGTGAAATCGTTTTGGTGTATTTAAATTGTAGTTATGTAGAAAAAATATTATAATCTACTGAATTCATTTCACTGCATGGACAGAACAGAGTGTGAAAATA
Organism: Clupea harengus; assembly: GCF_900700415.2. Classification (NCBI taxonomy): domain Eukaryota; kingdom Metazoa; phylum Chordata; class Actinopteri; order Clupeiformes; family Clupeidae; genus Clupea; species Clupea harengus. The sequence continues at coordinate 30,563,439 of NC_045153.1, forward strand.
TTCAATCAAACATCCAAGCGTGAGTCCCTGTTTTTATTGGCCGCTTCACTGGGAAATTAAAATGATTTAGCCAACAACCCCACTTCAAGAAAAGCTAAATCAATGAAAGCAGAAATGCAGATTAAAAACTGAAAATAGTCATTTGTACATTTTCTTTGAGTTATATTCAAACAAGAGCAGTATAAAGACAAGGAATTTTATGTTTTACCTAATCAATTTAATCATTTTTGAAGATATATATTATTGTGAAATTGAGGCTGGCAACACATTCCACAAAAATATGGGACACAGGCAATTTATAGGACAAATAATAATTTTAGAGCATTATATGCTGCCATTAAGACATCAACATTTTTCAGCAGGACAACACCAAACTACATTCTGCCCATATTACAAGTGCATGGCTGTTTAAACAGAGAGTGTGGGAGCCAGATTGGCATGCATTCCTGCATTCCTGACCAGTCCCTGATGGAGAATGTGTGGCATATTATAAAGTAGCTTTTTTTTTAGTAAATGGGATTGTAAGGGATTCTAAATATATGACCAATTATATTATTCGAATTATACGTCACACTTTAACAGTTTCTGAATGAATGAATCTATTAATGAATTAAAAACTGTTCTCATTGTGATATTCCAGACCTACTAGATAAAAGGGCAAAAGAACGCCATGTAGTCCTTCTACAGCTGAGTGAGGTATAATGCTAAAGTGACCTAATATTAGCAAACGGGATGATGTGATCAGTGCAATGTTCAGTAAAATACACTCATTTCATCCCAGTTACATTGTGGACCTTTCAGCTATTTTCCAAACATAATTAATGTCATTATCATGTCCAGAAACAGCAGTTACTGTGTATCCAGCTACATGCAATGCCTCCAGCAACATACACTGCCTTACAGTTATATAGTAACAGTAATTCATGTCTTTGATTGCTCAAATGCTCAATGTTTAGTCCATCCTGACAGCTATAATGATGGTCTAGACTCATTTATTACTATCAGCAGAGCAATGGCCAGATATAGTGACCCCCCTGATAAATTCTCCCCTTAAATCTTCCATGTACGTTTGATCAACAACTCTCAGGCAATCGGATTAGGACTGCATAAAGGACAGGTTAACTCAACTGTCTGCCATTACTGACTATCCTCGCTGCAGTTGAAGATATTTCTGAAATATCACATCGCTGAGACACGCAATCTTACTCTGCCTTCTTAAGAACGGTTCCTATTTCTCAGGTTGCTCCGACTTCCTCGTCATGCATGTCCGCTGAATGTTCATGAGCTGGTGTTCTGATCATGTCCACATGGTGTCGCATTCACACAACTTTCCACTTTGAGGCTCCATAGAACAACAACGTCCCTCTTGAGTTAGTAAAATGACACAGTGATCGAATTGTAAATACATAATCTCTATTCTCATTATCAATCTGTAGTCGACTACAAACCTACAGACCTTAATTCTGTTTATATGAGTACAAGCACAGTACTACATACGCAACCCCTACAAAGTCTTTTTTTTTATAAGACTAAGGTTGCGTCACGGATAAATTTGCATATTACGGAGTATATATACTCTGATTGCGCTACCATGTGCATCACAGCGCCACGCCATCTGGAGCCAATTTAACTGTTGCCAGTCAAAGTCCGGTAAGCCTTTATTGCTCGTTTTGTTCCTAAATGCGATCCTACTGCACGAATGTCATCTCCAAAGTGCCTACAAAATACAAATGTTTCGAGTTTGTGTACAGGGATTCGACGCGATTTCACAAATGTTTGAATATAAACGGGATTAGACACGTTTATTAACATGTAACATTGTACGACGGGGTGATACTGTGAGGTCTGACAAAATCGGCGCAAGTGTTTGTAAAGAATCTGTGAGACGAGGACTTGATCTTACCGGACACACAGCTGTGGTCTTTGTTCATTTGCAATAAAACATGTAGTTAAATAAATAAATTCTGTAGTTGGTACAGCAGTGCGAACATCGCCGATCGAGTGTTTTCGTTAATTCGTTCTCTTTTTATTGTTGTGCTGTGTAAAGCACGAGAATTTTGGTTCGTAGAGAAATCCGTTTGACGCGGGGAAGGGCGGTGGTTACATACCAGAGGAGAATGGTGAAGCCAAAGAGATGCTCCAACTAGACGGTTTACATGATCCTATATGCTGTAGTTTGGGCTATTTCCCTAGTCTTCCCGATTCGTTTTGTGATTTTTCGTATAATACAGATTGCGCTGAAGAAAACTAACTTTTGTAATTTGATTGGCTAGGCCCCATTTCGTTATGGGCGCGGTTCTGTTCACTATTTGAACATGTGTAAAAACAGGCCTTGTCTAGTGTTCAGTGAATTACTTGGCATTTTTACATTTGTGTTAAGGTGTCGGTCCTTGGCCTGTTGAGGTTCATGTGGAAGGAGCGTAATTTGGACTGTTGCCAGCGTCACGGAATCTCTAAACTACTACACTTGTATTCCCACCAGATTCTCTGCAGACATGTCTGATAAACCTAACCTGGAGGAGGTCACCAGCTTTGACAAGACAAAGCTGAAGAAGACTGAAACCCAAGAGAAAAACCCTTTGCCATCAAAAGAAAGTAAGGACTTCTGGTATATACTTGATTTTGATGGGTTCGCAGTAGAGAATAAAGATGACCATAGAGACGGCTGTGTTATGTGCAGTAATTGTGATTTGCAGGGGTAATTTGAATGTCATGTGGAACAAGCATGATTGAAATATGTGCATGTTCTAACATATGACAAATCCTTTTTCACAGCCATTGAACAGGAGAAGCAGGCGTCCTAATGAACTCCTGGTCTCCACTATGCACTGTACATTCCACAAGCATTGCCTTCTTTCACCACTTTTAGCTCTTTAACTTTGTAACGGAAAACCTAAGTTGCATTGTGATTGGACATACGCAGATGACTGTACAGCCCATATGCCTGACCCCTGACCCCTGAGCCCCTTTAAACTGCAAAGAAAGAAAATGGCAGTCTGCAGAGAAGAGATGCCACCAATCGTGATGTTCCAACCCCCCTCAGCGCGGTGCCACCTGTGTCCTGTCCTCTGTCTGCTTCAAGTCTCTAGAGGCAGAAGGGGGAGGAGCAAGCCTGTGATTGACAAGTCCAGGGACCCACACTTGTAACATCTGGAGTGTTTGATTGTTGGTGACTGATAAAAAGATCACGTCATGCAGTGTTTTTTTTTTGTTTTTTTGTATAAGTTTAAGTCTTGGAATGCACAATTGTTTTGATATGCAAATAAAAAGAATAAACCTGTACATTTTTGAGTTGCCAACTTCTTCCTTGATGACTTCAATTTAACTCCTATTGGATTTTTCTGTCATTACTAAAACACATTTAATGATGTGACTTAATTACTACATTGACCACAACCTACCAGAGAATGCCATGCCAGTACCTGCATGAGCTCTAAATGGTTTAGAGGCAGTGTGTGTGTGTGTGTGTGAGTAGTGTAAATTGACCCCCGTGGAGGGACACACTTCAGGCTTTACTGTGCTGTTGTAAGTGGATGAACAGACACACTTCAGGCCTGATGCTTGTGAAGGCACTGCTCCGGCCAACTGACCTAGAAACTATAAGCTGAATGGCATTTTTGGAGCCAAACAATGTAGTCATTAGGCTAAGTCTGCTGGTCTTGGCAAACATTCAGACTTGCCCTGGTCTTACAAGAAATAAATGGAGAGAGTAAGGATGTGGTACTATCCAGAGTATGCAAATGGATAGTGTTTATACACAGCAAATTGACAACCACTGAAAACAATAGATGTCAATTTAAATTGATTTGAAAGCTACCTTTTTCAAAGAGAGCTAAGGTGTAAATAGGTGTGATATCACTATGTTGCAGACCAAATGAAGATTCTATATGCTTATCAATCAAGTACCTTTTTACATTGGGCATTTACGTATGTTTGATTTCCAGAAAACTGTACTTTATGGTACATGTCAGGATAAGTGGATTGTTGTTAAGCTGGTTACTCTTAATGACATATTAATCCGCTCCACAGCTACTGAGTTTTCCAGCCAAGGCTTTTCTGGTGTCCTTCTTCTTCCTGGTTGTAGTGACCTCACAAATGCAGCTGAGTCTGAGGTCAGCCACTGGACGACTCTTCTTCATGTGTCCAGCGACATCACTCTTTCAGTTTTAGTAAAGCCACTGGACGACTCTTCTTCATGTGTCCAGCGACATCACTCTTTCAGTTTTAGTAAAGCCACTGGACGACTCTTCTTCATGTGTCCAGCGACATCACTCTTTCAGTTTTAGTAAAGCCACTGGACGACTCTTCTTCATGTGTCCAGCGACATCACTCTTTCAGTTTTAGTAAAGCCACTGGACGACTCTTCTTCATGTGTCCAGCGACATCACTCTTTCAGTTTTAGTAAAGCCACTGGACGACTCTTCTTCATGTGTCCAGCGACGACATCACTTTTTCAGTTTATACATTGGATTGTCAGACAACGATCCCCCCCAACAGACTGCAACTCCAAACAGTCATATTTATTGAGCGATGCCAGCCCAGCATGCATTCCTGAGGAAATTGTGAAATTGAATATGTTGTAATATTTCCTGTCATTTCCATCATTCCAGAAAGAGTTCACATATTGAATGCATGTTTCAGATGCACTGGCTTTCTTCATGCTACCTGCCATTTTATCACATCCCTCTTAAGCAACCGTGGGAATACATGTATGTGGTGATGACCTTAGGAGAGTGATGCACCTCCATGTCTCCCCTTTCTCCCTCTCACCCCTCCACACTCACTCAGCCCAACAGGCCTTCCTTCCTCTCAGCTGCACTCAGCCGCTGCTATTGTTCAGCATACTCCGAGCAGGACCCGCCCCTCACCCCGCTGCCTCCAGCTGTGCCGTGGCTATTTCAGACAGTCAGCTGATCCAGACACAATGACACGCTAACCCGCCATTGTTATGGCTTCTTCTTTTTCATCCCCCTTCATCTTCTTCTCTCCTGTAGCACACAGTAGTCATTCTCTCTCTCTCTCTTTCTCTCCGGTTAATAATAAACCATATACCAAAATAAATCATAAACGTTCACATAGACACAGGCTTTGTTGCTTTGTTGCTTTGTGTGTGTGTGTGTGTGTGTGTGTGTGTGTGTGTCTGTGTGTGTGTGTGTGTGTGTGTGTGTGTGTGAACACCATAGTTGCTGTGTGTGAGTGATCCTGACTCCAGGTGATGCATTGCCCTGAAATTAGGCATGACAGGTACACAGTAGTTGCGCCTGAGACTAATTAAAGAAGACAAGTACTGACAAACCGCCTCTGAGTCATGTGCTTGCATGTACATTGAGTAGAGCCTCCTCCTCTACCAGAGGGGCAGATACACCTGCACTGGAGCGGAACATCACAGTCAGCGGGGACTGGGCCTCAACACAGGGAGTTCTAATTCCAGAAGGTGTTTATTCAATCAGAAGTTCCGAAGCATTCAGGACTTGTTTAGCCACACGCATCTTACTATCTATGCCTGTACTGAAACGATGTCAAGTGAACAAATAATGGATGAGGTCATACCAGGGGAAGCAACAGACCCAGCCATGACAGGCATGACACTGATGAACTACAGTAAATAGATGACATCATGGAGTAAACAAAGACTCAGCCAATTGTGCCCCTGAATAACAGTGACAAAGACCGTGTCTGTAAGAACCCCTTTGTTTAATAGGAGTTAGCGACCAACCGAGCCAAAAGCATTTAAAACAGTACCATGCACAGTGAAAGCCATGGTCCTTGGGTGTGAACATGAGACTAATATAACACACCTAGTGGTGATTTATCCCCTTTACTTGAGATCGAGCTTGTCCTCATTCTCTCCGTATGTTGTAATTAAAGAAGTGAAGGCCTTGGTCCGTTCCATTAATCTGGGGAGCAACAGACTAATCAAGAGTCTCTTAGTGGTAGAGCACAGAGCATGGAGCGCACACACATTCAGGGATGGAGGGGAGAGCTGTTTCATGGGAATTCAACTGGTGTCTAGAGTGTGGAAAAGGCACATGGAAACATCTGTGAAAAACCAGATTCTGTGTCTGTGTCTGTGTCTGTGTCTGTGTCTGTGTCTGTGTCTGTGTCTGTGTCTGTGTCTGTGTCTGTGTCTGTGTCTGTGTCTGTGTCTGTGTCTGTGTCTGTGTCTGTGTCTGTGTCTGTGTCTGTGTCTGTGTCTGTGTCTGTGTCTGTGTCTGTGTCTGTGTCTGTGTCTGTGTCTGTGTCTGTGTCTGTGTCTGTGTCTGTCTGTCTGTCTGTCTGTCTGTCTGTCTGTCTGTCTGTCTGTCCCTGTGTGTGTGTGTGTGTGTGTGTGTGTGTGTGTGTGTGTGTGTGTCTGTCTCTGTGTGTGTGTGTGTGTGTGTGTGTCTGTCTCTGTGTGTGTGTGTGTGTGTGTCTGTGTGTGTCTGTGTGTGTCTGTGTGTGTCTGAGTGTGTCTGTGTGTGTCTGAGTGTGTCTGTGTGTGTCTGAGTGTGTCTGAGTGTGTCTGAGTGTGTCTGAGTGTGTCTGTGTGTGTCTGTGTGTGTCTGAGTGTGTCTGAGTGTGTCTGAGTGTGTCTGTGTGTGTCTGTGTGTGTCTGAGTGTGTCTGAGTGTGTCTGTGTGTGTCTGTGTGTGTCTGAGTGTGTCTGTGTGTGTCTGTGTGTGTCTGAGTGTGTCTGAGTGTGTCTGAGTGTGTCTGTGTGTGTCTGTGTGTGTCTGTGTGTGTCTGTGTGTGTCTGAGTGTGTCTGTGTGTGTCTGTGTGTGTCTGTGTGTGTCTGAGTGTGTCTGAGTGTGTCTGTGTGTGTCTGTGTGTGTTATGTAACTTACTTGTGTAGACAGCTTCACCCTGGAGCCTCTGGCCACAACAGCTGGGCTGAGGTAGCAACAATACACTTAGTAGTAAAGGTCAGAGTTCAAACGGATCAGTTTGAAAGGCAGACTTCTTTAATCCTATACATTATAGGCTGCAAATGTGCACATTGACCCAAAGCACCACGGTTTTCCATGTCTGTATTAAAGGATCAAAAATGGTATAACTGCTGCAATCTGTTCCGAGTAAGACAACAGAATGAGTTTAATTTCATAAAGTGCAGGAAAGAAACAGAACAGTAACAGAATGAACAATTTTTGAATGTCTGTCTGGCAAAGAAAGTAGCGGGAATCGACACGGGAAGAAAGGAAGCAGCGTGCGGAGAAAGCCTGAGAGAGCTTCAAAGGAGCACAGGGCCTTTCATGCCCAATGTGGGACCATCCTTTGACTGGACAGAGCTGACACAGCTGCAGTGCCCTGCTGCCCTGCATCAGAAACACCCTTTCTGTCTCTCTCACACACACACACACACGCACACACACACACACATGCACACACACACACACAACTCTTATATTATGGACACACCAGTGATCGTCGGTGCATAAATACAATGTTGGGTTAGAAGTAAATTGCCATGCCAGCGCTTGCAACCAGCTCCTGGGACACTGTGACACCATGGCAACAAGGGACGCCACTATTGGTGCTGGCACTTAGATCTAATTAAAAGCCTGAAGATGCCCACTAACAAGCTGTCCATAAATAATCTATTCCTCAAATCACCAGTAAGTGATTTCTGACCAAACCCCCAGTCACACTTATGGCTTCGGCATGTTCTGTGTCCATCCATGTGTGATAATTGTAGCACAAGAGAGATTTCACCCACTGTGATATAAGCCGAGACAGACATGGGCACGTTTAGCTGGACCCAGCATGAATCTGGTCACTCACACAAGCAGAAGCGCTCAGGAGATGTGTGGCCCACCCACTTCAATGTCTGTCTTGTGTCAGCCCATGCAAACCTTATCTGTGTACCTACTGTGTCACTTACAGTCCCTCAACAAAAGACTAAACCACTATTTGCCCGACTGATAGGATTTAAAAATGATTAAGATAACGTTATTTTCCCCCTCTCCTCAAGCTACCACTGACTGGTGTTTCATTATCCTTTTTTTCCTTCTTTTCTTCTTTTCTTTCTTTCTTTTTTTGTCAAAGCTTTTCTTTGGAGTGTAAATCCATGCTTTGCGTCGGCGTGGGGAGGCGGGGGCTGCTGCGGAGAGCGATGCTGAAAGCGATGCAAATGCCAGGCGCACTGAGGAGTGATTGTGATGAGATTGGCCCAGAGCGCCGAGAGGCCATCTGCCAGTGTTGTGACGGGTGCTCGTTAGACCGACTGTGGCCAGCAGCTCTGGGGAGGGACACAGATGCCTTCTCAGTCCCCAGCCCAAGCCAAAGGAGAAGTGTGCGTTTAGAAAGTGCTTGGCCTTTTTTGCAGCTCTTAATTTATTAAAACTGGGGTGTCACCAAAAATGAAAAAATGTATGTGGACACTCATTCACATTCAACGTACAACTCTCATGTAATTTAGGACATCATGACAATCTAACATTTCAAACGGAATCAAATTGACTTATAAGGAAAACTAACTGTCTAATAAATGTACCATAAAACAACATTGGCATACGAGTAGGGTTTCTGCTCACCCCTACTTCATAAGACAGGATGTGTGGTCAAAATGCATCTATACTGGGCGCCAGAAGAGGAAGTCGCAGCAAACACTAGAATAGCTGCAGCTTGCAGTGTGTGTGGTGAAATATTTGCTCCCCCAGTCAGCTCAGTGTTTGCATGCTTGGTGCTGCCCAGAACTCCCCTTTTCTCCCTGTTTCCATGGCAGCAGACAGGTGCTCTCCCTAGTCTAGTCTAATGCATCTCAAAGCCACACACACACACACACACACACACACACACACACCATCACCTCCCCTGAGGAGTGGCGACTGCAGTGCAGAATGAAAGCCTTTCAGACATGTTTTGCCTTTTTCTGAGTTCAGATTCTTTCTTGCCATAAATGTATTATCTTTCTCGGGGACTGTCATTACTATGTACAGATCCTATGCCTGGTCAGATATAAAACATCTCATCCCATCCTATATTAACTGTAAAACAAAACTAGCTGTTAGAAGGAGGGCTTTCACCTACATGTGCTATTGCATGACCGGCTTCCTTGCCCCTTCCAGACCCCAGAGTTCTTCCAGAGACCAGACACCAGAGTTCTTCCAGACCCCAGAGTTCTTACAGAGAGCAGACCCCAGAGTTCTTACAGAGAGCAGAGTTCTTACAGACCCCAGAGTTCTTAAAGAGAGCAGACACCAGAGTTCTTACAGACACCAGAGTTCTTACAGAGAGCAGACCCCAGAGTTCTTACAGAGAGCAGACCCCAGAGTTCTTACAGACACCAGAGTTCTTAAAGAGAGCAGACCCCAGAGTTCTTACAGACCCCAGAGTTCTTACAGACACCAGAGTTCTTAAAGAGAGCAGACCCCAGAGTTCTTACAGAGAGCAGACCCCAGAGTTCTTACAGAGAGCAGACCCCAGAGTTCTTACAGACCCCAGAGTTCTTACAGACACCAGAGTTCTTACAGACCCCAGAGTTCTTAAAGAGAGCAGACCCCAGAGTTCTTACAGAGAGCAGACACCAGAGTTCTTACAGACACCAGAGTTCTTACAGACCCCAGAGTTCTTCCAGAGAGCAGACCCCAGAGTTCTTACAGACACCAGAGTTCTTACAGACACCAGAGTTCTTACAGAGAGCAGAGTTCTTCCAGAGAGCAGACCCCAGAGTTCTTACAGACACCAGAGTTCTTACAGACCCCAGAGTTCTTCCAGAGAGCAGACCCCAGAGTTCTTACAGACCCCAGAGTTCTTACAGACACCAGAGTTCTTCCAGAGAGCAGAGTTCTTCCAGAGAGCAGACCTCAGAGTTCTTACAGACCCCAGAGTTCTAACAGACCCCAGAGTTCTTACAGACCCCAGAGTTCTTACAGAGAGCAGACCCCAGTTCTTACAGACACCAGAGTTCTTACAGACCCCAGAGTTCTAACAGACACCAGAGTTCTTACAGACCCCAGAGTTCTTACAGACACCAGAGTTCTCTACAGAGAGCCGCTCTGTGTACACACTGGTGAGTCACAGCTCTGACATAGCTGCATGGAGCCTTCTCATTGGCTCAGGATCAGGAAATGATACATCTCTGGCTGAGGTTATGCCAACTAAGGTTCAGTAGAGTATTGGCAGTGATATTTTTGAGTGTTTCCATATGCTATCTGGTTACTGAATTAAATCCACTCACAGTTAAACATCAGAGCACACATATGGAATATCCTCTAAAGACTACTGTTGCTCTTGGTTTACCCCAGTGACCGACTGGTTAGCATTTGTATGACACAAAATCAATAGACTGAAATAAAACTTAGACATGACATTAACTAGACATTGTTAAAACATACATAAGGACCACTGAGGATGATTTATGAAACAACAATCTACTCTACATAGATAGCCCTGTCCAAATCAACTCCACATAGACAATCCTGTCCAAATCCACTCCACATAGATAGCCCTGTCCAAATCCACTCTCCACATAGATAGCCCTGTCCAAATCAGGTGGATGCTCTGAAGTGCCATAGATGTGTCCTGTACTGCACCTTTTACAGAAAGTAGCTGTTTGAGAAAATCCACCCGACTTCAGTGTGCTTCACTTGAGGACAATACTAATTATACACGTTTAGCAGTCAAGTATGCAAAATGAAGAAGTAACGGCAGATTTTGAATATGGCTCTGGACTCATAGTGTCACATATCTTTTCTCCAGGCAGGAGAGAGCCCACACTGTCTCTAGACCCTGTTCATGGAGACAATAGCAACCGCCCTCAGACTCAAAGCTAAAGGATTAGATCCCCAGCTCATCACACAGCAGGCAAGCCATGACGTGAGAAGGCCTGTCAGAGAATGCTAAAGTAGGGGTCCCATTTAACCAACCCCTGAAGGCAAGCCCGTTTACAGCTGCTACACCATGTACAACCAAATGTCGATAGCAGAATATTGATCTAGCACACATGAAACTGTGTCTGACGAATTGCAAAATCATTTGACATATCATTGTGTTGCATGTGTACAAGTTGAGATTTTTACACTGATATGCAAATTGTACATTATACCTTTCCCATGAATGCTTATCTACATAATCGGTTACCCCAAGCCATGTTTGTGCTAAACTCCAAACTTCACTCTTGATATCCAGATCTTCTTAGACATAAACACCAGACACCAAGATTAGAGAGAGGAGACGTGGGTCTATATTACATAATGCTCAAGTCTAATCTACCATTTCAGGCGACAAGATTCTTTAAAAGCTATCTAGAGCATGCACACACGCCATAGATAATTAGGTTTGCTCGGCATTTAATACGGTTCCAAAGCCATGGCATTTACTCACATTCCCCCTCCCTGTGAGATTGTGACCGTAGGCTCAGTATGAGGGGTCCGTTGGGAGGAGGTGTGCCTGGAGGATGTGGTGTGATGTGATGGGAAGACTGAGCTGAATGAGGGGCCTGGTGAGTAAGGCCCTGCAGCTCACTCCCTCTGGGCAGTATCTGATCTTATAGACAGTCTAAGTCCGTGCGTGGCACAATTTGAGAGCTACTATTGTATCTGCTTTCTTTTTCGCAGGCCTGTGTTACATGTTTTTTACAACCAGCAAACGTATTTGTGAGTTTAGAGATAGAGAATTCATGGTCAATTTCAATAGGGGGAATGCCATGGTAGGGTCTAACAAGTATGCACAGGGACAACATAATGACAACAAATATCTGAAATATTTTTAATGTCAGCCAAAAACATCCAAAATATGTGTTCACATCAACCATGAATATCCAAACCGTGATTTCTGATCTTCATTCATAACCACCATGAAATTATTGGGACAACATTTACGTCTTTAGAAATCGAACCCTTAAAGAAATTCCACCATAAAAAAATGTCATTATATTTGCAAAAATAGTGGCAAACATCCCGTGGAATAGGATTCCACTCACACCAGAGCATTATCATAACATAGAGCAGATTTAGACAGACCACTTGCATTTAGTGTGAATGATGTGATACCGCTGAAGTCATTTGCTGTTTTAAGCTTTCACATGGTTGTCATAGGGGGGTTTAAAATACTGCAAACAAATTGCTTCATGGAAATTCTAGTGAGGAGACTGTTTGTTTGTATTTCAGGGAGTATCTTGAGCTTGACCGACTTTCCTGGGAAAACAGAGATCTCATGGGAAAACAAGGGCTGACTGCAGTTTCATTATATTTTGTGAAAAACACAATGCAACCACCATGAGTGAGAGAAGTACATGAGCCAAACATGTTCTACTTGCCTTATTTAGAGAAACAATTCCGAGGTGGACATGCTGGGAATGCTCTGTGTACAGCAAAACCACATCAGTGTTGCGATTTAATTGTCAAGGAGGAGTCATGGCAGTTCAGTCCTAACAACTGATTAACTTTAAGAGGTGGATCACTCCCTGGGACAAGGCTGGGTGGGTAGCATGGTCACACAACACTAATTCATCAAACCCCTATCAGTGCAAGGCCCAGCACACTGAATACTACTGCTACTCAAACAGAGGAGGGCTTTATGAAGAGGGAGAAACACAGACAGAGAGAGAGAGAGAGAGAGAGAGAGAGAGAGAGAGGGAAAGAGGGAGAGAGAGAGGGAGGAAGAAACAGAGAGGCAGAGAGAGAGAGAGAGAGAGAGAGAAACACAGAGAGAGGGAGAGAGAAACACAGTGAGAAACACAGAGAGAGAGAGAGAGAGAGAGAAAGAAAGAGAGAAATATCTCATGTGGATGACATCATCAGTTTTGCACAGACACTCAAGGCAGATCTCAGGTGGCATCCACACACATATGGTGAAAACTGAGACGCTTCGTTGCGTTTCGGCCGTGCATCCCCACAGCAACGCCATTTCCTGCGCCTGAAAAAAGCATGTGTTTGAGTTCCAGAGTGGAGATTTCTGAAAATACAAACCCTTACGTCATCGTGTGCACGAGCCAAAACTGAGCTGTAGGAAAAAGAAGTTGACGACACGTCCCCCCAACTCCGTCCAATCACCTTTCACTCTCCGTGAAGGCTGAGCTGCACCCCTCAAGGCCTCCACCATGTCCTCTGGTCCTGAATCACTTCAAAATGCGAAACACTGTAAAATAACACAGTAAGTACACAGGGCTGATCATATCAACACTAGGATCTGACCATGCAGCACTATACAGTGAGTGAGTCTCCGAACAGGAAACGTTTCCAGGGCCACTAATGAGGAGGATCATTCTGTGTAAGTGATCCAGTGCCTGCATGGTCAGATAATGGCTCACCTCAGTGATGAGTTCACATTCCTCCCTCTGGCCTGCTGGGAAACTCTCTACCCTGAGTCATGGATTGCCTAAAGACATTTGCATTGAGCTGCCACACCCAGGTCAAAGGTCAGCTGAGGCTGGTTACATTGAGAAGCTCTTCTTGAAAAATCTAAGGAAAATCTCATATAAATCTAATGTCTTTGCTGCTAACAAGAGAGAACAAGGTCGAGTAACTGGTGTAGTTATATTTGAGAGTAGCTGTTGTCCTCAGTTATGTAATATTTGTTTGATAGTAGATGTAAACAAAACAAATAAATGCTCCTGGCCCTTAATGATGAGATTAACAAACATTTTGGACTTTTGGATCCAACAAAGGATTTGCAGTCAAATAAGGATTACTTGTTGCCTTATAAACCATGTTGTGCTATTCACATAAAACATGTACAGCACTATCATATTACACATTTCTTGATACTTTACATGTACATTGTAAATGTGTTACTATCCCAAATAACTAGAATGTATTTTTCAAATGAATTGTTTTAATAGACTCTAAATATAAATTAATAAATAACTGCATTTCCAGGACAAAAACAGCGCGCGCAAAAAAACCACCCTGTTTTTGTCTTAACACTTCCTACCAGAGACGGATTACCATGTCATTTTATTTATAGTTGAATAATATTTTTCAATCCCATATACCTGGATTATAGGGAGCTATTAAGAGAATGAAACAGAACGTTAGCCCTTGTTTTCAACCAACTAAACTGCACTGAAATCTGTCACACTTGATCAAAAAAAAGAATTGGATCTAGTGTTTGAAAATAAAACACTGATATTTCTATGCAAACAAAGAGGATATGATTTGTACATAAAGCATGTTTGTTTGTACATAAAGTTGCCTATGTCCGTTACTTTAATATTAAGATCTTCCCTGAAAGAGTTCCCCGTGACGGTATGGTCCATCCAGAGCTCCCTGATGGCCATGAGCAGAGCTGAATTGACATGTCAGCCCTGGGATCACATGGCCCCTGGAGGGGGACCACAGAGGGAGGGCCCTGCTGCCACAAAAAGCTGCACTTCTCAGGGCTTAGAAGGACTGATGCAAATATGGGTCATTATTAATGGGTCACTAGAGCTTTAGATGGGGCCAAAAAGACTTCCATAATTGTTTCAGGAGGGGCTGTTGAAGTGTTACATAAAGTGTTACCTATAGCTATATAGAAGCTTCGTGACATCATAAGTTTACACTATCATTTCAAAATGTACTGTACATTTCAAATCAATAACAAATGCAGTAGTCTCTTCTGCGCATGTAGACTGGTAACTATAGCGACTGTGGTGAGGGGAGCAGATGTTGGCGGTAGAAGTCGGTGATGTGGTTTTTCAAGATCCTGAGAAGAGTCTGACGTCTGTTGAGTTGAGCCGTATTCACAGGCCCATTCTCAGCCGGCCTCATTATCATACCCATAGTGAGAGCGCGGCGGCCCTCCATTGAGGCCCTGATGCCAACAAAAGCAAAGAAGTAGTGACGGGCCAATGAGGACTGGCACCCCATGACAGTTGATATGCAAAACCAAATCATTCTGTGTATACAGGCCTCTGCCATGTTTCTTGTAGAGACATTGAGGACAAGGGGTTGGACACAACTAATTCCCAAAATGGCTAACAATGAATATAAATAGAGGAATAAACAGAGAATTAATAGATATCATAAAGCCAGCAATTCTGAGACCTTGCTCTACACATTACCCATTGGTTTGAGACAGGCTCATGGAATGGCTTATTGTTTCTATATTCAAGAACATAGCCATAACAGGTCTTATGTGTCCCAGAACCTGTTAGAATGGCTGTAAATGTCCTGGTGAAAGTCGAGGCGTTTTGCTAATCGAGAGCATACTCTGCTCCCACAGGAAGGCCCTCCCACTCTCTGTTTCCCGGAGGAATGCACACAACAGGGGTCACAGCATTCCAACTGTATTTAATTTGTTTTAGTGGTGAGGACGGAGGTTTAAGCTATTTTACATTAATAGTCACCACAGTGTCACTAGTTTTGAATTGGGATAGAAATATCACTTTAGTTACCTTATAACTAGTCCTGAAGTCAGAACTTCAGTTCTAACTACTTGATGCCATCAAACGTTAAAATCCTTCCTGTGAAAATGTTTTTGCTTGAGTCCAGTGTGAAATCAGCAATTTCCTAGAGAATGCCCTTTTGTAGAACACACACAGTGATGTGACCACATAGCTATCTCACTGCTGAGGGAGTTTGATACCATATTTGGCAGTGGAAAAAAACAAGTGTTTTTGAAGGAATTTGCCATTCCTCGCACAAGCATAACACTCACACAGATTGGCTGTTTCAAAAGGTTGAACTGAACAGACACAAATCCACTATATTCTGACAGAGGGAGCAAAAACAAGATTAGTATTTTAGTATGTTTTGCATTCTCTCTGGAAGCAGATCAAAATGAGAGCTACATTTCCTCCACTGTAAAGTTCCTGGCTCTTCCCATTTGAGTGTCTCATGCCAGAACAGCATGGAGAGCCTCTACCCTCTACTGCTGCAGAGAGAGAGTAGTGTGGAGGTGGGGCACATTATCAGCCTGGAGGTGGGGTACATGATCACTTTAGAGAGTAGTGTGGAGGTGGGGTACATTATCACTTTAGAGAGTAGTGTGGAGGTGTGGTACATGATCACTTTAGAGAGTAGTGTGGAGGTGGGGTACATGATCACTTTAGAGAGTAGTGTGGAGGTGGGGTACATGATCACTTTAGAGAGTAGTGTGGAGGTGGGGTACATGATCACTTTAGAGAGTAGTGTGGAGGTGGGGTACATGATCACTTTAGAGAGTAGCCTGGAGGTGGGGTACATGATCAGCCTGGAGGTGGGGTACATGATCACTTTAGAGAGTAGTGTGGAGGTGGGGTACATTATCACTTTAGAGAGTAGTGTGGAGGTGGGGTACATGATCACTTTAGAGAGTAGTGTGGAGGTGGGGTACATGATCACTTTAGAGAGTAGTGTGGAGGTGGGGTACATGATCACTTTAGAGATCGGAGTAGTGTGGAGGTGGGGTACATGATCACTTTAGAGAGTAGTGTGGAGGTGGGGTACATTATCAGCCTGGAGGTGGGGTACATGATCAGCCTGGAGGTGGGGTACATTATCACTTTAGAGATCTGCCAAAGAGAGTAGCCTGGAGGTGTGGTACATGATCACTTTAGAGATCGGAGTAGTGTGGAGGTGGGGTACATGATCACTTTAGAGATCGGAGTAGTGTGGAGGTGGGGTACATGATCACTTTAGAGAGTAGCCTGGAGGTGGGGTACATGATCACTTTAGAGATCGGAGTAGTGTGGAGGTGGGGTACATGATCACTTTAGAGATCGGAGTAGTGTGGAGGTGGGGTACATTATCACTTTAAAGTTTAGAGATTAGCCAATGAGAGTAGCCTGGAGGTGGGGTACATGATCACTATAGAGATCGGCCAAAGAGAGTAGCCTGGAGGTGGGGTACATGATCACTTTAGAGAGTAGCGTGGAGGTGGGGTACATGATCACTTTAGAGAGTAGTGTGGAGGTGGGGTACATGATCACTTTAGAGAGTAGTGTGGAGGTGGGGTACATGATCACTTTAGAGATCAGGCAAAGAGAGTAGTGTGGAGGTGGGGTACATTATCACTATAGAGATCGGCCAAAGAGAGTAGCCTGGAGGTGGGGTACATTATCACTATAGAGATCAGGCAAAGCCAAGAAGGGAATGCCACCCAGACCGCATGCACATTTATACATTTCCTCAGGAAGTGCTCTTAAAATACCACTGGATAACAAGCTCAAAAGGCTATCAGACAAATGAGACATTTATTTCCCTCACCCTGCCGATCAATGCAAGGTTTTTTGTTCTCTTTTGACACGGTGGGTCACAACAGATATGCAATGTCTGCATTATCATTGTTAGGAAACCTTTTTAATGTGTTTTTATCAATGTGTCCCCTGAATTAAGTGGATGTTAGCCGTGTGTTTAGCAGCTTAGCAGGCCAGGTGTTTTCTGGGTGTTGGCAGTGGTAGAGCCACAGGTGATGCCATGTGAAATATGCATGTGACCTTTCATCTGGAGGAGAGACTCCCCAAGGGGAGGAGCACTGCAGCCGTGGGCTTGCAGTGCACACACACACGCGCAAATTAGCACACACACACTTTTGACATTACAATGACATAACTATGCGATGCCTGGAGATACAGTTTGTGCAATGGGATCCTAAGTATGCCTTGCCACAATGACATGGCCACCTCATTAAGCGGTTTGTGAGTCAGTAAACAACAGGAAATGGTGCTCACAATGTACTCACATATAAGAGAAGGAGAAAGAAAGAGAAAGAGAGAGAGAGAGAGAGAGAATTGAATTTTGAAAACTCTTTTATTACTGTTTTCAAAAACAAACAAACAAGATAACAAACATACATGACACTACCACATCAAATTGTCACAATATGCACAAAAAGGGGGGGGGGGGGAATAAATAAATAAAAACAAAGATAAAGTGCAAACTGCAGAAATTATCCAGCATTCTCCAAGAACTGTGCAAACCGTAAGTTATCATCTTTGACCACACACAACACACTATTGTAACACCAAATCTCTTTAAAAGGTTCAAGATCTTTCATTGCTTTATAGAAATTAAAATCTATTAAAACACGAGACCTTACAATAATTGAGAACACCATCATCATGTCATCACTGGACATTTGCTCAATCTTGTTTCTGCGACTAACATAAATCGCCATCTTTGCCTGTCCCAGCAGGAAATTGATCAACTGACACTTGAAGCGATGCTTTTGCACATATTTAAAACCCAAAATAAAAGTCTCCATTGAAAAGGGTTCATTCAAACTCACAAAAAGTGCCTGTAAAATAACAAATAGAGGTTTTAGCCTCACACACTGCATAAAAACATGGAAGACTGTCTCCCTTAGAAAACAAAAAGGGCAGTCTTGGCCCACGTCAGGATTGAGAACTGAAATAAAAGCATTCACTGCAATTGCCCCATGCAAAATTCTCCATTGTAGGTCCCCTGCTTTTTTGGGTAAGGGTGATTTGTACAATGCTCGCCACTGAGGTCTTACAACATCCCCTATCTGTAAAACAGAACGCCAGGGTGTATCTACCCTCTTGTCCAGAACCTTCTTGTTTAACATCTTTACACACAGTTTATACACATCTTTGCCAGTTGCCTGTTTTGGACCAAGGAAAATCAAATTTTCAGAACTGCAACAAAAACCAGTACATCCTGTTAGGTTAGGGGATAGGATAAAATTGGGGAAAGGGTCCTTGCAGTCGGGGCTGCACAACCCCCTGACGTAGTCCCCCAACATTTCCCTCTCCTCTCTTGTTAGCAAGGCCCACCAACTCTTGAGCAATTGGGCTACAATTCGGGTGGATCGCATCCCCAAGTGATCCGCTACATTTCCACTGTTACCCAGATCTGGTCCAGCCAACTGCAGTAAATCCCCCAGGGTTGTAACTCCAGCCTTGACGAGAGTATATTCCAAATTGGGAAGAGGCTTTTCCGCAGCTATATCCAGGGCTGAACCATGGATCAACGGCTCCTTTAAAAGCCAGTGCAAGGACATTACGCTCCTCGTTTGCTGCACTGTAAAAAGAGACCAGACTTTAAAAAGATTGCGATAAAACACTGGGAATTTGCTTAAATTCAATGTCTTTGGGTCCATCCAAACTAAAGGCCTATCCAGCCCCAGACCATCAAAAGTCTGTAAAATGGCACAAGCTGCATACTTCCAATTAGAATCCACCGTTCCAGTGAGCAGACGTTGCAGAAACTGCACACGAAAAGCAGCTGTTCTGCCTTTGCAGTTGAACAAGTCCATGCCCACCTTCCTCCTTAGGTAAAAACAGAACACTCTGTGGTACCCAGTGTAATTTGTCCCAGAAAAAGTCCACTAGGATTGACTGGATCTTTGATAGGAGGTGGGTTGGAGGATCCACACAGGCAAGACGATGCCAGAGGGAGGATGCCACCAAGTTGTTGACTATCAGAACACGCCCTTTGTAGGACGTTTTATGAAGTAAAAATTTCCATTTATCCAGGCGGCCCTTTATCTTTTCAACAACCCCTTCAAAGTTTTTTTGAATGAACAAATCATTCCCTAAAAACACTCCAAGATATTTAAAGCCATTCCTGGTCCAAGTTAAGCCATCTGGGAGACTTGGCTCTCCATCTGACCAATTTCCAACAAGCATTGCAACACTTTTCAACCAGTTTACTTTCGCAGACGACACACCTCTAAAATCATCAAACATTTTCAACATCATATTTATGTCCCTCTGGCCACTAACCAGCACTGCAACATCATCAGCATATGCTGACAGCTTAAAAACATGATCACAGTTTGGAATTCCCACCCCAAGTAAATCCTTCCTTAATTTGACCAAGAGGGGCTCTATAGCCAAAGAGTACAGCATTCCAGACAAAGCACATCCTTGCCTTACCCCTCTGTGAACCTTAAAAGGAGCACACAAGTCACCATTGACCTTAAGTATACTTTGTATGCCACAGTACAGAACTTGAATTTTGTTAATAAAATCAGGACTAAATCCAAAAGCTGCCAGAGTACTCCATAAATAACTGTGATCCACTCGGTCAAAGGCTTTTTCCTGATCAATTGACACAAGACCAAATTCCAGGTTAAAAGACTTACCTAAGTCAACTATGTCTCTGATAAAAGAAATGTTGTTCTGTATCAGCCTACCTGGCACACAGTAGGTCTGGTCAGGGTGAATCACCTGCCCCAAAACGTCACCCAGTCTGATTGCCAGAGCTTTAGAGAGCAGTTTATATTCCGTACACAGGACTGACACGGGTCTCCATGACCTGATATCACTCAGGTCACCTTTCTTTGGTATCAGAGTGAGCACTGCTCTTCGGCAGCTCAGTGGCAACTGTCCCTCAGAGAGGCTGTCACTGAGAACAGTCAACACATCTGTACCCAATTCTGCCCAAAAGGACTTATAAAAGGCCACCGGTAGGCCGTCCAGTCCTGAAGCCTTCCCGGAGTCCATAGTTTGGAGGGCACTATACAGTTCCTCAAGGGTCAGAGGCCTTTCAAGGTCTGCATTAGCCTCTTCGGACAACTGTGGCAAATTGTTAAGAAAGGCACTGTTATCAACCCCATCCTGTGGGATTTCTTTCTTATACAGCTCCTTGTAAAAGCTGACTGCTCTTTTACGTATCTCTGCAAAGTCAGACATGAGTACTCCGTCTTCTGAACGTAGGGCATGGATTAATCTTTTTTGTCCATTCTTTTTTTCTAAATTAAAAAAGAATTTGGAAGGTGCATCCATCAGCTCCACGCTTTGGAAACGGGACCTGACCAGAGCTCCCTGTGCCTTTAACCCTAGTAGGTCAGCCAATGATTTCTTTTTAGCTTTAAGATCCTTAGTGTGGGTCTGATTTCCCGTCTGATCTGCAGAATTTTGGAGCTCAGTTATTTCACTTTCTAAATTTCTCATTAAACGAGTTATGTCGCTTGTGACATAGGCCGTATACTCTTGGCATAACAGTTTTATTTGTGCCTTTGCACAATCCCACCACTGTTGCAGTGATTTAAAAGATGCTTTGGATGATCTAAAATCATTCCAAAAATAATGAAATACATCTCTAAAATGACCATCACATAATAAATTAGTGTTAAAATGCCAGTAAGCACTCTTGGGCTTGACAGCACTTATGGACAGGGAGCAAATGACCAAACTATGGTCCGAAAACCCAAATGGAACAATATTGCAATTCGTAAACATACTACGTTGGTGTTTAAAACTGTAAAATCTGTCCAGTCTTGCTAAAGACAAGAGGTTATTGAAAGAATGAACCCATGTGTACTGTCTTTGTTCCTTGTGAAAAAGTCTCCACATGTCAACAAGGTCATTTGATTTCATAACCTCTATGAGCCGCCGGCGCGAGGGCATATGGGGCTCTATATGGTTCCTGTCAATCATTTGTTCAGTGCAGTTAAAATCTCCTCCCAGGAGTAAAATATCCTCAGGATCACAATTACTTAACACAGTATTCAAAGTAGTTAAGAAGACCATTCTGTCGGTTGCCTTGGTAGGTGCATAAACACAAAGAAAAACAAAGAAAATATTCTCAAATTGGGCCCTGACTTTTAAAAGTCTCCCTTTCACTATTTCCTCAGCCTGGTAGGAAATAGGCGTAAAAGAACGAGAAAATAAAATGGCAACCCCACCACTATTAGATGTGTTGTGACTTAAAATAGATAGGCCATCAAATTCTTGTGCCCAATCTGCTGCATTGGATGTGTCAGTGTGTGTTTCCTGAGCAAGTAAAACATCAACTCTGTTTTGTCTGATTGACTCAAACACTGCAGCTCTTTTGCTTCTCTCTCTGGCGCCATTAAGGTTCAGAGAAGCTGTGCGAACTTCAATCATGATAAAAAATAAAAAGATATATACGAATTGTGTACACACTAGCATCATAAAACACGGAAAAATTGGCTTGAACATTAAACATCACTATTGCTTAACAAGACGTTAAGCTTAGTCAGAAATTTCTTCAGACGATAAGTCTCTTGACCAGTGAAGCACCCCTCACTCATAAAATAACGTGTTTTTGTCATAAACTTTTCCACGTCAGGGAAATAGTCATCAATCCGAACATTCCGTATGTGTTTTGTTTCTTTTAAAAACGATCTGATATCTTCCACTTCATAATTCTGACTGGAGACCCCACTCGGACGTAAGCTACAGGTTAAACTGCAGTCAGAATAATCACTTTCGCTCTCATTATCGGTTGTGTTTGGAGAAATGTAACTGTCACCCTTTTTGGCATTCTTTTGGTTCACACGGACCCGTTTCCTTTTACTGATCGGTACTTTAAAAACAGTCCCCTCCATTTCCATGAAGGACATTTCACTGAGACATTCATTTGGGGTCAACTTCTGATCACCAATGACAACAGAATTCTCACTACTCTGCGAGTTTTGAGTATTTTCAGGCTCGGGATTGTCCACATGGTCCCCCCCAGATGATGTGGCTGAATTACCTTCCTCCTGTGTATGATTCGAGGAATCCCCCGTCATTTCTGACACAACTACTCCTGCTAGTTCCTGGGACTCTACTGCCTTGGCTGATTCACCAGCACTGGACTGGTCGGGGGCTGTATCCCCAGCACTGGATATTCCAGCCTCAGCAGACTGCGCCTCACCCCCATTATCATTAGGCTTACTGGTGTTTTCACTTTGTTTGTTGCCATTATCCGGTTTCCCCTTTTTATCGGGACAAGCACGTACAAGATGCCCCGTTTGGCCACAACCGAAACACTTAATCAAACTCGTAGTAGCATAGACAACATAATTAAAATTGTCCATATTTACGTTCAGTGTCAAGTCCAGCTCATCCTTATTGTCTTTCAAGACCATGTATACAAATCTCCTGAAAGACACAATATGTTTCAAGAGCGGGGATTTGCTCGCCATTGGAATCTTTTTAATCGTTGATACTAATTTGCCATAGCGTGACAACGTTTGTTCCAGAACCTCATCCTTAATGAAGGGGGGGACATTAGACAAGGTTACTTTCTTCGATGGAGTAGAAAGAGGAAGAACAGGGGTAAAAATGCCATCCACTACTATTCCATTCTCAATCAATTCATTAGCGAAGTCAACCGTTCGCAGAAACAAAACTATTGCATTATTCATGCGGGCCGCTGACAGAATGTTTTCATGTTGTATAATTTCACCAGCAGCCAAACTACACTGCTCTACACTGGCTGTCGAAGCTATCTTTACAGCGTGACGCCGTGTGAGCTGTTCGTATTTCCCCATACCTGGGACAGCCATGCTCCCAGCCCAAACACTGGAAACAGACGCCCGGGAATCACCCACAAAAATTCCCCTACGCGCTAATTTCCTTAACCAAAACTAACTAAACCTTAACTAACTAAAGAACAAAACATTAATAATAAAGATAGAAAAGATAGAAAAAATAGATAGAATAGAACACTCGTTCCTGGCTCGGCGGCCAACACGCCACACTCACTCAGAACGCTCTGACTCCGCCCACTCGCTCAGACCATCCACTCAGAGAGAGAGAGAGAGAGAGAGAGAGAGAGAGAGAGAAAGAAAGAAAGAGAGAGAGAGAGAGAGAGAGAGAGAGAGAGAGAGAGAGAGAGGTTGCATACTGACAGTTCTGGTGCTATATAGGGATCAGGTACGAAAAGATGCTGGGGAGTCTGGGTCTAGCATCACAAGCATCACAACCAGTCCTCCACAGACAGCAGTGCGTGATTACACAACCCTTACAGTGCACCAATCACAGTGCACTGAGCTCTGGCTAGCCTGGACAGGAAACTGTTCTTTCTCCTCCTGTATGCACACGCCATAGTACTAGTTGTGCTGTATGTTATGGAAAAAGCAAAGAAATAGCTTATATTTTTGTTGACCTGCATGTTGAAATCACATTCATGTTTTTGAAGTGTGTGTGTTTTTTGGGGGGCACCTTCCCCTCCCCCCCCAAACACAGACACACACAAACATGCGCACACACACACACACACACACACACACACACACACACACACACACACACACACACACACACACACACTCCTCCATCAGTGTATGTAGCTGAGGAGGGCATTGTTCAGCCACTTTGGTCAGAAATGAGCTCATAAGGCTGAAATGTGCAAAGGACTGCCCCATGACTCCTAAACGACTGCATCAGATAACATGACCCCTGTGGGGACACAGGCTGAATGCTGACATGCCAGCAGCATAGCAGTCAAGGACAATGTGGCCACTCATCTGGGTTCCTCTTGCCAAAAATTGGATGCTTGTTGATACCAGTGACCTTAGTCACACTGAAAGGGTCACAGTGGAATGAGGTTGAGAGCATTTTCAGGAGATGTCAAAGCTGCCTTCCTGTTAAATAGGAGCATGTGTTTAGTATATCCTCATTCGTTTGTCACCGAATTACATAGCAATTTCAGACCGTAGAGTAATCTTCTGTAAAGTAATGCTTTGGCAAACTAGAACGCAGACAATGCACAAAGCAGGAAATATGCTGTAGAGTGATAACCTCTTTTTTTCCCCTTCTTTGATACACAACTGTCAACAGCTTTTTTTTTGTTTTTAACCTCAATGAGTCACATGTCTTGTTTTGAATGTGTGGTAAAGGCTTGGGAAAGACAACAAGGGCAGGGAGGTGCCAGACTGCCAATCTCATCGGAGATTTTAGAGTTAAGTATATTTAGAGCCAGTGTTTTGCCTTTGTGCCAAAAGCATGTTACCTCACAGATCCATTTCCTGTCCACACCTACTACCAAAACCATGTATGAAAGCTCACAGTCTAAATGTACGTAGATAGACTCGTCCATACATCTTTAAACCACTAAAAGCAGACATTTCTGATCACATCAGGAACGTTAAAACAATTGTTTGCTTTGTTCCACTTCTGCAACTCAGATTGACTTTTCTGATTCTGGGGTTTTGCAGAGAGCATTGTCTCAAGACGAGAACAGGAAATGGATGCTGTCGACATGCAATGTGCTGTCTGATGACTCCTGCGTGGCATCACATCCTCTCTCACCCCTCTCGCTCTCTCTCTCTCACTTCTCTAATCAGGCACGACAATGACCTGTCCTTTCATTTAGAGGTGAAGGCTTCAAATTCGGATCTTTCTGTTGCACAGACATTGACTCTTGTGTCCATTTACTAGATGTCAAAATGACCGTGTGGCAGGCTTGAGGTAGAATGGTGTAACAACTTCTGCTCTCAACTCTGCTCCGAAAAAAGGAAGTGGTCACAACCAGCAGCAGTGGTTTTGGTCTTGTAGCACAGAGCTCCGCGCAGAAGGTGCGTGCAACGAGCGACAGGCTCTGACTAATATCACTAGATCACTGAATCATGACCTGCCTCACTGTAACTTAGTGTTAGGACCTAACCTGCACACATTGCCGATGCACACACAGCGGGGACAGTAGGGGAGTGCAGCCGAGGGGGTTAAACTGCAGTCAGAACAGGCTGTCTCCTCAAGCAATGTTCAGGTGCCACTGTAGGTCAGGTCAACAAACATTCCCTTGTTTGTGCTGCCCGCTGTGAGCTGTGTCGGGGTAATATAGTAAAACAAACACTAATTCAGCATTCATGAGAAATAAAGCCGGCCAGTAATGGGATGTTGATCCTCTCAGAGCAGGAACCCAGAGAGCCCGGTGTGGCTTTACAGACGGAGACACACTGAAGCCTCCAGCACATCCAGCCGGCTTGAGGAAAACATTCGGAATTTGCGTAGCTGCCATTCCTGATCACTCTGATATTCTGAATAGTCTGTTTCAGCATGTTCATTCACTCAGATGTTTGTGTCTGTGTGTATCAGGGGATCTGTGTCTGTGTGTATCAGGGTGTGTGTGTGTATCAGGGTGTGTGTGTGTGTGTGTATAACCTGTGATGTATGTCATGTGTTCAACCTGTTACTGAGACTGTTTTTAAAGATCTTGTGATGTATGTCATGTGTACAACCTGTTACTGAGACTGTATTTAAAGATCTTTTTTTTTTGTGTTTACTGAAGTTTCCGTCTTCCGATCTTTGTGTGTATGTTTTTTCTGTTCCTGTTGCAGGTGGCCACTTCCTTCAGTCATAGAGTTGACCAGGCAAGGGGAAGCTGGCCCCTTCTGCTACAAACAAGCTGTTCCCATGGTGCTCTGACCATGTACCCTTTATTGCATTAATACAATAAGGTTGTAACCTAACCGTTTCCTGGCTTTGGAGCTGTACATTCAGTTCTGAAAATGTCTGTTTCAGAGTTTAATAGCAGAGCAGAACAAAGAATAGAAAGGGTGCACTATCAAATGAGAAAATGGTTTTCAGCTTCTAATATTATCTGCAGTGAACCATTAAGCCGCAGAAAAGAATAGGGTGTTTTTGCATTGGGTCTTTACTTAGCGGTTTCATAAATGTGATATTTAGAGCAGTCATTTTTGCTAGCAGTAAAATATGACGTGCATGTTTAAAGAAGTTTAAAGAGGATATGAGATGCTGAACAGCTATGGGAAGGGAACCATGTTTTGTTTTTTTTAGCCTGATCGGATATGCTACTGATTGTAAAGAATACAGAACTTAGAGCACTGTATTAACCATGCAGTACTTATTAGAGGAAGTGCCTGCACATTTAGCAATAGCATTCAGTACACATTTACGAAGTGGTAGCTTTTTTTAAGGTATTGGTTTCATATAATGTCCAATTTTAAAACATGGCTCTTTGACCTGTGTAGGTGGAAGGCCATTTGCTCTCAACTTTTGCAGTCCCCTGTGGTAAGGAGTCAGCTCAACTTTGACCTTTAGGGTCAGACAGAGTTACCAGGTCTGGCAGGCAGCCACCACTGGAGCTCTTAAAACTCATGGACATGAAAGGAACAGAAATGCAAGCTACTGCATAAATCCATGCCAGTCTAGTCAGGGCCTTGGCTCTGCGTGTTGCTTTGTATTTCAACAGTCTTGCAGGACTGACTTATAAAAGCATGGCTATCTGTCTCTCTTTGATGTACAGGACATGAAGAACTCCTGCATGCCAGTTGTAAGTTCTTAATAATGGACTTCTGGGTTAAGATAACCCTACATCTAGAAAGTCTTCCATTGACGTCTTCGCAAAGCGTAACAACATGTCCATACTGCCCATTGGCTGAGTCAGAAAACAGAGAGCTTCTGAGGCAGATTAAGATATTAATGACACCAATTCAGAACATTCTTGCCCTGTTGTTTTGGGTTGGTGTGGGTTAGGGTTGTGGAACATATAATGTATTGATATATGTGCCTGGTTGCTCCAGAGGATCATATCTCCTCATTAGTTGGAGACACACCTTAAAGTAAATAACAACCTGAGCCAGACCTCTGCTCATGGTCATGTAATGCAGTGGGATAAGGAAGTGGTGTTGGCAGTTGTGAGTGGGATGATACCCATTCTCTCTCTCTCTCTCTCTCTCTCTCTCTTCTGAGTGTGAGGATCGTGAGAGCAGCATGTTGTTGGTTGTGTTCTGTGGAACTAAAGGAGCAGATTTCACAGGGATCATGGGAAGAGAACACTGGGGCACTCCGGTGATTAATTATAAGCCTCACTGCAGAACTGCGTTGGCGTGGTCAAGGATAATTGCCGGGCTAGCCTTCAAAACAATGCCATATTTAATGATATTTCCCCACAGCAGGTCAGAGAGCAGGGCTGGCAAACAGGTGGACATGTGGCTGACTACAGCCAAACGGTTTTCTTCGGCCATGTCCGCCCTTTTTGCTACCGCTCATGTCTGAGCTGTCTTGTCTTGATTGGCTGCCTGTTGAGGAAGTGAGACGCAGCATTGCAAGCAGGATGTTGTCTGGAGGAAGCTGATTCACTCTGTGCTATACTACTGCTGTATTGATCTGCAGATTGCACTCACTCAGTTAGTTCAGCTGGGACAACCATTAGGACACAATCTACATATGCTTCCTACTATGACTTGCATTTTTATCACTGGCCAAAGTGCTTAGCGCAGCAACATAGAATCAATAGCAGAGCCAGGACATTTGGTGCCATATGCTGTGGTGAAGCCTCCGCCTCCGCCTCAGCCTCAGCCTCAGTCTCAGCCTCAGTCTCTTTGACCATGGCTCAGTCAGACATGGGAGTGTGTCAGCTGCTGTCTGTGGCAGGCCAAATGGGCCACCATAAGCTCATCTGTCCAGCCCACCAGATGAATAAGTAATGCCCAGCCATAGCGAGGGCCTCCAGGGAGAGAGGCAACATCTTCATACAGCCGCTCCACTCAGATAAGACAACGGCGTCTGATCCATAATGCAGGAGCAGGGCCTGGCAGGTGCCCAGTTCATGAGAGATCCCCTCACTCATCACAAGCAGCCTCCCAGCCGCCGTCGTCTGCGTCTGCCTGTGAGTGGGAGAGCCACTGATCCAAGGGCTAGCAACACAAGTATTACATCTCTCTCCAGACCATACTCATGATAATAGACCTGCTGCATCAAGGAGCAATCCAAAACGAGCTAACTCAGGGTCAGTGTGTATGAGAAAGATGCACATGAAATGAGAAAAGACTGACTGATCTAACCGATTCATGCCTTTTAATTCTTTTTCAGCCCAGCTTTATGTTCACAGATTAACCAATGATGTCACATGCAGTTTACGCTGACTGACAGTGCTGTTTAAACAGCCGTGTATCTGTGAACACGCAGGCACGCATCTCATGACAGTATTTTTAGAAACTGCAGTCTGCTGTGTGTTTTTTTCCCCTCCACCTGACCGCCTGTGAGAGTGATTTTTTTAAATGGGTTTCGTTTCTTTAAAGAAACCATTTTGGTCAGTCACCACAATTTCGAATAAACTTTAGAAGACGAAAGGGTGAATAGCTATGTAGAAATATCATTTCAAATAGCAGAGTGTCTGCGCTGCTCTTGTCCAACCATCACAGCTGTACGGCTCCTCTCCCTGGCTGTCTGTCTGTCTGTCTGTCTGTGTTTTTGCCTCAGACTCTCTCAGGTATCAAGGTTACAGCTGATGCTGGACTGGTCAGAGGTCACATTCCTTCTCCCAGCAAACCCTTGTGGCCTGAGCTAACGCCACGGTGACGGGAACCCTGGGGGAAAGAGGGGAGAATGTCCAGGCGTGTTTCAGGGCTGGGCCCTACCCCTACCCTTATCTGAACTAGCCACTTCCTGCAGAGCAGGCATTGCATGGCACTGATGTGTCAAGTGGCTCCTTGTTTGAGAAACACAGAAGCAGGATAACTGTCGTACAGTGACGCATCAAAGAAGCAGAGTAGCCTACAATGACAGCTCTCATCTCGTTCCATTGTTTAGACTGCACATGATCATGCATTCTGGTGTGTCCATGCCTCTGTGTGTTTTTGAGTGTGTGTGTGTGTGTGTGTGTGTGTGTGTGTGTGTGTGTGTGTGTGTGTGTGTGTGTGTGTGAGACAGAGAGGTGTGCAAGAGAAACACATTGAGAAAGAGCCTGTTTAAGAGATAACAGCAATACATACTATCGTCTATGTCATGTTTAAATGTGTGCCAGGTCATACAGATTCTGTCAGCACCATTTCATGTCATATGTGGAACTAACTAGTAAATAGTTCATTTGTGCAGTCAACATAGTGCCTGTTAAATGTCCACAATTGTGCTTTTCTACTGTAAGGCAATCATGCCAGTCAGAGCTGTTGATCTTTGAACACGGTTCACCTCCCACTCGCGACAGGATGTGGTTGTGACACACGGAGCTTGACTTCTCTAGACTTCTCGCTCCTTTTATAGTCAAATCTACAACCAGATACCTGCTTGAATGTATGTGACATCCATACATCATAAATAACTAGGTCCTCATTCAGAGAAATGGACCATTTAACCGCGTACAACTGGCAAGCTTACATTTGAAAAGATCAGCCCTAGACAGCCGTTTGCCATGCTGAGTTAAGCTGCATAATAATGAGAGACAGACTATCTTTACTGGTGACTGTGTGGTCGCAGCCCAGCAGGGTAGCACAGGGAAATGTGAGCATGCTTAATGCCAAATCAGCACCTAAGTGAATTACACATCAAAGAAACCATTTGTTGAAAAATAACTGCTAGAGAATGATACAAGATAAAAAGAGACTGTAGCATTTTTTTATATATAGTTACAGTTGAAGGCCATCCAGTATAACGGTTTTAGAGCTTTTTGATCAAACACATTTCTATCAGTGATACCTAGTTCCATCACTCTCCAGATAAAGGCACAGTAACATTTTTTGTTTTTGAACAAAGCACAAAATGGGAGAGCAAACGTCCCCTCCCTTTCACACGGGCTGAGCTGTGCTCATGTGAGAAAATGCCACTTCCTCTTTTCTGGCGTATTTTTGAGCAGAGAGAGACCTCTTGTGACAGAGATTCTCCTCCTCTGGTAAAATTCCACTGCTGCTGAGATTGCAGCCCGTCTGCAGGGGAGTGGACACAGACATGAAACACCAGGAAATCTACTGGCACAAAGGCACACAGTATCTAAATATGTAGGACTCAACAATAATACACAACACAATTTATCCCTTATCTATCATCATCTATCAAATGACTGATGCTTGCCCTATACAGGTTACTTGCTGTACTCATCAGGTAATTTGTTGTACCACTAATGAAGATATTTCGGGGAAAGTAAGCAGACTCCAAAAAAAAAATATACTCCAAATCACTGCGATATTGAGCAGTGCTATATTGCTAACATGCTATCCATTCAGATTCCACTAATCTGTTCATAGTGAAAGAACCAATACTCCCTCATGTGGTGGAA
This sequence comes from Clupea harengus, assembly GCF_900700415.2. Taxonomy (NCBI): domain Eukaryota; kingdom Metazoa; phylum Chordata; class Actinopteri; order Clupeiformes; family Clupeidae; genus Clupea; species Clupea harengus. The sequence continues at coordinate 30,593,975 of NC_045153.1, forward strand.
GAAGGTAATTATCTCTCTAATAGAGGTGGGGGCGGCACAGCCTTTTCTGAGAGCAGTCTTATCACACACGAATACCCTCAATGTTTGTCCAAACACCTCAGATGACCTTCGCTAAGGCTAATCTTAATGACTCAATCAGTCATCTAATTGCATTTTAATGGCAAGAACCAAAGAACTGAAACTCATTTAGAAGATTGTTGTCACACATTTTCACCACGTGCTAGCCAGAGAAGGAGCCTAGCCTCATTTGTTTCATTGTGTAGCCTCATGGACTAAGATAATGATGCAGACAGGAGGTGAAATAAGGTCAGCTCATTTCCCAGTTCACAGTTCTGAGGTGAATTTTTTTTAATCCTGTCCTTTTCTCACCTGCAATACAATCACTCATCTAAGATGGCTCCTTAACAGTGAAGCATAATGCCTAAAGCTCATAGTTCAGATATTAATGTGCGCCCCGACTTTCTGTGGACCGGCCATGAAGAACCATGAAGGAGGGCCAACTGTCCTGACTGCTGCCGAAGAGTGATGGCCGTACAGGCACAGAGGAAGGACGTGGCCAGCATGGGGCTGCCCTTTGACAGTGCTGCAGGTGACTTATCTGTGATCTGAATCAGCACTCACATGTGTGAGCGCTTTACCACGGGCCATCTGAGGGCCTAGCAGGCAGGTCATGTTCCATAGCCTGGGACTCTGACCAGAGCCAAGGAAATGGATTAGGGGCCCAGGCAGGGCCTCCACAGATACACTGGCATGACTCACATGTTTAACAGCCGATGGTGTTTAACTGACTCACCAGTTCAGGCCCCTGGTAGATGGGGCCAGATGTGACTTCAGCACCAGTGTCAGAGGTCACCGTCTAGAAACAACTTGTTGAGACTGTGAACTAGAAGTGCATTGGAAATGAATGCTAACAAGGCAAGGTCTTGAATTTGAAATTTGAATCTGAATACACACACACACAAGAAATGCAGATGTATTCCTTTATTCATTTTATATGATGATATTCATTATTTTATCTTGGGGGGAAAGGTGACAAGAACATGTTCGTCTCTATAGTACGATACGTATGAATGTTTACAAAAACAGGAAATATTTAATATGTAATATAAAATATATATCCATAACCAAACCAAATATGCATAACCAATAAACCAATCAGTACCAATGTATGTCCACTGCAATCACAAACATAAACCATATGGCTACATGTATAATGATTCCTTTAAAGAAGCAATAAGGAGTTCTGTTCCAAAACTAGCAAGCTAACTACCTAAAAGGCATGCAAAAAACCTCGCAAACACCACCAACAGCCCAGGCACTAACTGGTGTCTTTTGGCAGTATCGCTGGCAATGTCATGCTGTGAAAGCTTGTCTCCCATTTTTGCAAGGTATTCCAGCCCGGTATACAGAACTACATAGGGCATATCCTGGATGGATAGTGGGAAAGACACGGATGTTTATCTGTCCTTCACATGACCATATGCTATCAAAATAAAATTGAGGATGATACCAAAACTGGTTGCCTGTAAAACCATACCTCAAAAAGTGTCAAATTGTTGCATCATGATTCCTTTAAGGTGGAAGAGATATCCAAACAGTCAGTAAACCCACTATTCTATAGTGAGGCATGTATCATGTCTACTTGTCTAACCCTACAGTATTAAGTTTTTTTCTGTGAACAAGAGAGATGTATAATATGTAACGTGATAGTGAACAAAACCACCTGGTGGAGATGCCAACACAACATAACATCCACATACAAAGAGTCCAAACGCCTTGAGATATGAAGGAGAAAAGCAATAAAGACGACATCATTTAACACTCCAAGAAGAGCAAAGGCTTCCATAGCAACATCAACCAAACGAGCTGAGGCGGTGCTGTGTGACATGTGAGAACTCCATCCCACCTAAAGGTTTCTTTTATGCTGTAGCTGATTATTAAGTAGTATTTTAGCTAACGTCTGCAGCCAAACATTCCAGACTGAAGATGGCTGGTGAGAGATTAGGGGGTTTCAAAGAGCAACCCCAAACCCAACACCTGGGCCAAGACGCCTGAGTGTGCTCCGAGCAGAAAGCACGCCACGGCCTTTTTCATCGGGAATGTAGCAGTGATGAGAACAGCAAGAGGAGCTGTCATGGCAAAAAATGCAAAGACAAGAGTAGGACAACTATTTACTCAAACTCTCAAAGATCACCAGATGAGGATTCTAGTGCGTGACACATCTTAACAGTTTGAAGTCAGCGGAAAAAACGATTTGAAGTCCACTGAAAAACAAGTCAATTGAAGCACAATTGGCACATAAAGATATGAAAGATTCCACACATACAGAGAAACATGTCCTCCCTTGTGCGTGTCAACTTTTTGCGTGAGGGAAATGTAGTATGCTGTACTTACTGCATATTTTGTGCTAATGTATTTTTGCCCATTTCAAATCAGTCTAAATGAGATACTCTGTTGTCATGTATTTCTGAGGCTTTGCTAATGTTACATTCCTAAGCTGGATTGGAGTTTGCCTATCTTTGCCTCCTGACTAACATGCAACATTGTTTCTGTCATGCGGTTAAGGGCAGTCACACACACACACGCACACAAAAACACACAAACACACCGAGAAACACTCTCTTTCTGGGATAAAATGTTAAGTGCCGGATACAGGATAGGTTCCAGGTACCAGGCTGCTCCTTTGAGTGGTCTGGAGGACGTGCTGGAGGGGCTCGGTGAGCCGGAGGGCTTTACGCACTCCTCTCTTCTGTCTTTAATGATGGTAACAGAGCCGCAGGAACCGCATGGAACTCCCCCCTGTCTACATTCCTGCTCTCCATAATTCACCCAGGACCACTCTCCCACCCCACCACCAGCTCCTGCTCCTGCAGACTCAAGTGTGGCACATCCGCTCCTGGGAGTGGAGTCAGCCATGCCTGCTCCAGCTTTCTTTTCATCATGTTGGAGCCATTCTCTTTGTTCCTCCCTCTGTCATTATATTAAAACTTGGAGTACAGTTTGCTTTGTAAAACATGGGGTTTGGATACATAAACTGTCACGCAAAGCCAGTGATCTTAAAACATTTTAATCGGCAACACAGGGTGGAAAGAGGGAGACAAAGGAAAGGGCCGGAGAGAGAGAGAGAGAGAGAGAGAGAGAGAGAGAGAGAGAGAGAGAGAGAAAGAGAGAGGGGTGTAGTCACAGCATGGTCAGAAAGGTTAACCCAAAACAATGGCGCATTCCCAGAGGGGTGGAAGGTGTCAGGGTCCCACTCTTTGACCAGATGTTAGCCATGACATTAAAACCTCCCAAACTCATAAAACTCTTCTATAGCAGACATTATCTCCTCTTGAACTCAGAATTAGCATGTTTGTGATAACAATTAGCAATACATCAAAGACCAGCACAGCTGGAACTGTCCCGGCCTGTGTGGTAGCTGAGCTTCTCTATTAGCCGAGGAACATCCAGCTCATTAGCTCCAGACGCATGTTTTTGGGTTAAATGTATGTTCAATCCCGGACCATGGAAAGGCGACACATAGAGGAGACATAATGAGCATGACGTGCACCACTGGCTGAGGGGCACAGACCTTTGCCGTTAACAACATGTGTCTTTCTTCCTCCCCGTCACGCTCATTTAGGGAGCAGCTAAGGTTATCACCTGTGAGCTTTATTTTCTTTTTTGCCTACTGAGAGAGGAGAACTCAAGACTTATTTCATCAATCACCTAGTCCAGTATAAAGTTTCAGAGTACCCCTTACAACCCAACATCCCCCACCCCCAACCGTACACACACACACACACACACACACACACACACACACACACACACACACACACACCCCTGTGCTCCCACCCCTGTGTCACTCATTGTAATGACAGCCCACCTCTGGAATTTCAGCTAGGAGAGAGAGAGAGAGAGAGCATATGGGACTGAGTTCCCAAGCAAGAGAGAGAGTGTTTATGTGTGCATATGTGTGGATGGGTGAGTGAGTGAGTGAGTGAGTGAGTTAGAGAGAGAGGGAGAGAGAGAGAGAGAGAGAGGAGAAGAAGAAGGAGTGAGGGCAGCGTATGAAGGGGAGAGCAGATGAACAAAGATAAGTCAGTGTGTGGACTCAATAGCCTGCTGCCTCTTTGAGACTCCTGCTTGGACTGCTTGCCAAGGTGAATGGAGTGTGGAGCCTCAGGGAGAAGGAGAACAAAGAGAACAGAATAAAAGCCATTGGGACAGACGAGTGTGTGTGAGAGAGAGAGAGAGAGAGCAGGAGAAGGAAAGCGGTGAAAGAAAGGATTGCGTTGACTCACAGACATGCGGTCTTTCACCTGGATCAGTGCGCTGCTTCTGCTGCTCTATGTCTGGTCTGGGAGCGCCAACACCTCCAGGTGAGGGAACAACAAACTGGAGACCGCATGAAACTATTGCACTGTCCTGTAACTTCAGAGCGCTGTATTGCACAGGATTGTTCAGCTTGATGTGGCTATCCTGCAATTTACACATATGGGGCCTGAGGTACTGCAGTCTGTGGGTACCATGCATTTGAGAAAAGGGGAATCGATTTCTTAGCAATGTAATGCAGATAAATGCCAGTCAAGTGCAGTTGTCACTACACCAGCCATAAGAGTTTTAAGATCACTAGTTAAATCTGCATGATAACTTAAATTATCTGACAATTTAGAACTTGTCGTGTCAATTTTGGAGACATCGTTTCTTAAGCAAAAAAATATGCAATTGATACGTTTTAAGAAAATAATTGCTTTCGGTGGCATGTATGGACATTCACACTGTGAATACACATACATCGTTGACTATGCACGGCATGACATTCAGCTCACTAAAAGTGGAACGGGGGGGGGGGGGGGGGGACACCTGTTGCAAATGCAGCCCCTCTCCTGTGGGCTATTCTGGTTGATCTCAGATTCCTCCAGTCCCTCTGGAGCCCAGGCTGCTTTTAGGAAGCCACCAGAATGTCAAACATCTGGGCCATCGAGACTAGCGCTCCACACTTATAGAGCGGATATAGGTTAAGAGCGCTCCACGCGGATATAAATTAAGAGTGCACATAACCCGTATTTAAGCCATGCTGACATGGAGGGACAGGTATTGTGTGACACCTGCACTGCCAAGAGTAACAGTTCCTAAATGAAGACTGCATTAAAACTTCTTCTTGGATTCACAGAAATATATCTAGGGCAACGTGAAGCTTGCTGCAGATTTAGTGGGGATATTTTAAAAGTAGTCACGTGCCATCTGTTCCTGTAACTTAGTCATCAAGTCAGGGGTTTAATTACAGTGGAAATGTGGTATAAGTGGAAGCACAGGCTGGAGGTGTCTTTTTAACACTCCTGTCTGTCTGGGGGGAGGGAGAGAGAAAGAGAGAGAGAGAGAGAGAGAGAGAGAGAGAGAGAGCGATCCTGTCTGTATGAGTACTCTCATTAAGGGTCTCTTGTACAGATGAGAGGGGGCTTGTTTATTTGTATCTGTTTGTTTTCCACAGCGCAGCCATGTATACAGTAATTATCCCTGTAGACTGAAAGGAGGATCATATCATATTCATAGATGTGTCTATGTGTCCTCATAGCTTAATGTAACATAAAAGCTGACCAGCCGATAAGGCTAACTTCTCTTCCCCCAATACAAGGCAAAGCAGACAAATCTCAGCCAACCATCCCGGTGTGTGTCGTTATGGGAGAAGACTAGAATGTTGCTATGGTTGGAAGAAAAACAATAAAGGTCAATGTGAAGGTAAGGTATTCATTTTAACTTCTTACTCAGTTTCTGTTTTCTGTTTGATTAATGAAGATCATGTACTGGCTGTGTTTCAACACATAGAACAAAGGTTTCAGCAACCAAACTCCAACTGATATGATGCAGACTGATGAACTTTCACGTTCAGTTCTTTAATTAATTCTACTATTTCACTTCATATTTTATCATAACAATTTCCTATCCTCCACTGTAATGTCGAAACTGCACTTACTTTAAATAAATCACGATGGGAATGGTATTCACCAGAAGAAAATATAAAGTAAATTGCCTCCAGGAAAATAAAAAAGGACTTGCCTGAGGTTGGAAAAATATGCAGTTGTTCTTTCTCTAGTGAACCTGTTTGACCTCACTCTAAACCACCATTGCTGTTTCTGATATATCTCCCTTGCTGAATACTTTACCAGCTCAATGTGAACATGGCTGCGAGCACGGAGAGTGTGTCGGCCCCAACAAATGCAAATGCTTCCCTGGATACACAGGAAGGAGCTGCAGTCAAGGTCAGAGCGTCTAATGGGAAGGGTTGATTATGAACTCTCGGCTTCTTGGCCTCTGTCTAATTCATGGATATGTCTTCCTCCTGTTCTGTCTCTTCAGATCTGAATGAGTGCGGCTTGAAGCCACGTCCCTGTGAGCACCGCTGTATGAACACACATGGCAGCTACATGTGCTACTGCCTCAATGGCTACACCCTGATGCCAGATGGCTCCTGTACTAGTGAGTGGATGCCTTCAAACCTCAACTTCCTTGTGTCCAGGTCTCCTCTAGACTTGTTTGGGTGGTAAATCAGAATGACCAAACCTGTCTCTCCCCCTTCTCTGTGGCCGTTCAGACTCGAGGACCTGTACCCTGGCCAACTGTCAGTACGGCTGCGAGGAGGTGCAGGGGGAGACGCGCTGCCTATGCCCCTCCACAGGCCTCCAGCTGGGGCCAGACGAGAGGTCCTGCGTGGGTGAGTGGAGGTGGATGATCACCTGGAGCTGATCTTCCATCTAGATTCTCCAGGCTGATTGTGCAGGTTCCTTAGTGCTGCTGACCAGCGGCGCTGACACCACATAAAAAAGGTCATCTGTCAGTCAGAGCCTTTAAAAGCAGCATATTATATGGGCTGACAAATGGTCTGGCTCCAGGCCTTTTACATAAAAGCCCCATCGTCTGGGAGCTCTGGAGACAAAACATTGGAGCGTTTCTTCTACTGAAATGCTACTACTAAAGAGAGACAGCAGTTAAAACCATATTGTTCCATTTAAGGTTGTAAAAACAATGGGAAATGGCCATACAAGGGAATCATAACTTCACCGTCTACCACCATCATCTCTCAATGTAAAAAAACATTCAGAATAATGGATGTTCATAAAAGTTTTCACTATGACATAATAACCATGCCCCTTATCTCGTTCCTTTAGACATTGATGAGTGTGTGACAGGGCAGAATCTTTGTCCTTTCAACCGACGGTGTATCAACACATTTGGCAGCTACTACTGCAAATGCCAGAATGGGTACGACCTGAAATATGTAGATGGAAAATATGACTGCGTAGGTAAGGAAATACTTTGAAGAGAACTACTGGAATTCAATTTGAAATGATCATGACAAGGCTAATGAATGGATTTCACGCTGATATTTTAGATATCGATGAGTGCCTCTCTGGAAGCCACAAGTGCAGCCACCATGCTGAATGCCTCAACACACAAGGATCATACAAATGCAAATGCAAGAAAGGCTTCAGAGGCAGTGGTGTCGACTGCACTGGTAAGACTACTATTCTTTATGTGAAGTCTAAACCTATAGAATATAGAAATGCTGCATTTAAAGATTGATTTATTTGATGACATACACAATACTACCCTGATGGGACTTGAAGCATGTGTTTATGGTATGGTAAAATCACTATCTGTCTTGCACACTTTCAGTTGCTTCTCAGTACCATAATTCATCTGCAGTCTTCAAAAAAAGACTTGAAAAAAGTCAACAAATATGAGTCCTGCCAAAGACAGTTTCCTGTTTTCAGACCTTACTGAACTCTACAGATGTCAGGGAGAGGCCGTGATTGAAATCACACCTGTGTAAATATCTGTCTTTGTATGAAGCCCAGTGATCTGAAGGACAGAGGAAAATGTCTGGCAAAGAGGAAAGCCATGGTGAAATCCCTGAGCTGGACAGGATATCCTTAAGAACATAGGTGGCATGGCACACCCAGGAGGAAGCTAACTCTTTTCTCAATCAGGTGCATGCTGGTCAGGGAGGATTTGTTTGCCAATGAAGATGCCTTTATGTTTTATAGTCAAGCCCTTTTATCAGAGCTCGTGGGACGGAGACAGGGGCAGTGCAGATGAGTTCCTGAATGGTGAGACTGGATGGAATTCAAAGCAAGGCTACTAGCTTTTGACCTTCACGCGCATCTCCCTCTCCCCATCTCTCTCTCTCCCTCTCTCCCTCTCTCTCCCTCCCTCCCCATCTCCCTCCCCATCTCCCTCTCCCTCTCTCGCTCTCTGCTTCTGCACCCTCACTGCGTTAGTCTAGTGCTTCGTGCTGCGCACCCCCAACTCCAGAACTCAAGCCTGGCTATCCGTACACTTCCACACAGCTGTTTTCACCCCTTGCAGCCAGCATGCGACCATGTTATGGCTTACAGATGCAACCACTGCGTAGGACACATGCTTTGTAGTGTGCCAGTGTATGACCATGCCAAACATGCATGAATGAATGAGAAACCTCATTTGTCTGCTAATTTATGAGGTGTCTGAAACGCTGAAATCTCAAACGTTAAATAATTTTGCATAAACTGTCCCCCCCAAAAGCAACATTTGGATGATATATACAGGTAAGGTTTGTTTTTCTCATCGAAGGTAAAACTTCAGAATTGAGGGAGGAAAAACCCACCCTTAATGAGAAAAAAACACAGAAAATCTCTTTGACAGATGCAAACCCTTATCCTGTCCCTGTAGCACTCCCAGACTCCCCAGTGAAGCCGTACAAGCCTGATGTTGAGCAGAAGAACGTGATCCCTGAGCCCGAGGTGACCGAGGCACCCCGCCCCCGCCTCCAGCCATTCGACTACGAGGGAGGAGTCTACATAGGTGGACCTGGAGAAAATGTTGCAAAATTTCGCGAAGAGGATTACGGTGAGGAGAGGGGGGATGGCGGCAATGAGGAGAACCAAGTAGACAGTGAGGAACCACCAAGAGGAGATGTTTTCAGTGAGTGTCCCGTTCTGTTAAAAAAAAAAAAATCATATGTATTATAATGCACACAACGGTATTCCAATATTAGCTCATTACAGTTGTAAACTATAAAACTACTGTTTAAATGTCCTTAGCATTAAGGGCACAACGTGACTGTGTCTGGATAGAAAACTTTTGACCTGGAACCTTTTACATTTCCCAGTGGTCTGTTTTGATGGCCAGGGCTGAGGGTGATTTATAAGGTCTGAATTCTGCCCTAATTACTGGCAACACAACTACACTCCACATATTTGTGCAGCCTCAAGGCTGTCTGTCTGCCAGACTGCGCAGGATCACTTCACCCATTTCAATAATAAGATACCACCACCTCCCATTCTATTAGTACTTGCGAAATGCAAGCATTTAATATAGCAGCTAACCTTTCAGGCTAATCCGAGAGGGACACTTACTCAGATATCTTAGACACCTCTGTAGAATGCATGGTGCCAAAAATCTGTATCTATTACAGGAGCTGTGTGCATATGAACTTGGGGTTTTATCAGGTGATTCTCAGCTCTTTAACAATTTAAGGCAGTAGAGTTAAACAATGGCAGGTTTACTGTCACAGTAATTAAAGGCTGAAATTGGCTCTTTGCTTATATACTTTAATAGTTGTTTCAGATAAGGCCGGGGTGAATGTTGCACTGAACTGCCAGATGTCATCCTGATGTCAACTTGAGGATTACCACTGAACAATGGGTTTTGTCAACTCAGACTCCTGGACAAAAGTGTTGGTTAATGATCTTCATGACTAAAAACTCTTCTGTAAGACAAAAGATTTTTAAAAAAAATCAAGAAATTAGCTAGATAGAATATGTCAAATTCAAATGCTATTGTTAATAGCTAAAAAAAACACTAGCAGCTGTGTCTGAAATGGCTGATATCCATGAGGTATGGCAACCCCTGGCTGTGTCTGAAATGGCTAATATCCATGAGCTATGGCAACCCCTGGCTGCAGCAGGGCAAGTACACAGAGATTCCATAAATCACTCAAGCCACCAAGCACAGCCCAGTCTCTAGCATGTTCTACTGAATACATTCAAATGCCAGGATTCAAATCATAGGACATAAAAACACATTCATTGTTAAAATGCCACACACCAAAGAAATATCTACTTGTTTATATATATTTATGTATTTTGTGCCTATTTTTATTTATTTATTTATTATTTAATCTATAACTAAAATAAAATAAATAAATAAATAAGTAAATATGAATAGCAATGTCAGACACAAACATTCACTTTGGTGGCTTTCATATATTAGTGAAAAAAACACAACACATGCTTTGTCCTGCCTGGTACCAACCTCAAATATAGAGGTATGGGTTATTAAAAGAGTCCTTTGAGTCAATATGGGTGGCAGCACAGAGCTCCTGACAAATTTGACAAATCAGTGACAACAGCATAACTAGAACCTTTCCATGGCCTGTAGTCTCAACCTCCCAATCAATCTGCAACTCTCCAATTTTCACTGTGAAGTAAACATGAGGCAGCAGAACATGTATCAACAGAGGAGCGTAGGGAACCAAAAACAACACAGGTCATCTCTCTGTGTTAACCACACTCCAGACATTGTTTGGTGCACACACTGCATTAGCATGAAAACCGAGAGTGATGGTAACAATCCAGGGTCTCTGCTGCTGATCTGGATCTTTATGGAGACAAGTTGAAACCTCTGTTTGGTCTCAGTGAGCAAGAGAAGACAAGCTCTGAGACATACATCAGCTCCAGGGAGGAATTCACAAGCACTAGCCCGCTGTGTGTGTGTGTGTGTGTGTGTGTGTGTGTGTGTGTGTGTGTGTGTGTGTGTGTGTGTGTGTGTGTGTGTGTGTGAACCCCAAGACACTAGTCTCTCGGTGGCCTGTCCTCGGGGCAGAGAGGGGGGCTAAGACTATGGGCCTCTTATTATCATCCGGTAAAACAGCTGTTGAGCAAACATGCCTGACTCTGAGGGATACTCTGTCATCAGCCCAGAAATCCCTTCAAACACCACTCTTCTGCTTGTCCGTGTTCAATTAGCGAAGCTCGGCTACATCTGGTTGTCTAGCAGAGCTTATAGACTTTGCTAGGGCATATCTGAGGAGTTCAAGCTGCAATATCTTCTACCCTGCGTATTTAAAGGAGAGATGACAGGTAGGCAGGTGAGCACACGCAGATAGCTACTTTTTTATGTGAAAGAAATGCCTTTGAAAAGTATCTCTCTGAGGACATGAATTCCTCCTGCTTCAAAATGCCAGGTAATTCCAAAGTCGTGACATTATAATATATCCATCAGCTCTGTGTTTTGCACTATGTGGGAGTAACATGATAACATAGGTATGTTGCAGACACAGCTGTCCATAATTACAAAAATAATACATTTTGCTTGAATATTTTGAGTATGCTTAATAAAGTGAAACTTATTCTTTTTGTGAGTGTAAAAAAAACATGATTCAGAGGAGCAAAAATGTAATTTTATCTATTTGACCCAACTACTTTCCTCTCTGCACTGGCTGTGATCTCTTAGAGTATAAACACAAAATGATTTAACATAGATACTAACCATATTAACCCTGACTATCTTTCCCAGCTGCTGAGGAACTCAAGTCAGTGTATGGTCCCCCTACCGAAGTTAAGGAGATCCAAATTGATCCAACACAGGATGGTAAAACTGATTTTTCGTGTGCACAACATACCTCAGACTTTCATTTTCTCCTGGGGAAATGAGTAACAATTTGTGTATTTTTCTGCCTAAAAGAGTTCATCACAGACTGCAACTTTGATCAGGGTGCATGCGAGTGGATGCAAGACCAAGAAGACGACATGGAGTGGGGGGTTTCCTACCATGACAATGGTAACATGTCATGCCATTTAACAATTTCTTAGATAAACTTGCATAAAAACTGCACTGTAAGGATTATTAGACAACTAGTAAATGCTCTGTTAAATTTAGATATATTCACCCCAACTCAAATGCAGTATCATTTTCAAGTTGGCGTGAACTATAGCCACTATAATACACTACATCAGATAATGGCCATATTTCACATTCATGCAGAAAGCCTCTCAGGCATGGCTAATGTCAGTCACCAAAGAGCTAAACTGGACTCGGCTGCAATGTGTGTAATGTCATGAGTAAATTGTCAGTCATTGTAATATCCTCTTTTCAAGGGCTGGTATATTATATGGCTGTAAGTGGCTTGTTGGGAGAGAAGAATGATGTGGCCCGGCTCAAGCTACTTCTTAATGACCGGGCCAGAAGGACCAGCAGCTTCTGCCTGACCTTTAACTACCGCCTGGTGGGCCACCAGGTGGGCACTCTGAGGGTGTTGCTGGATAACGACACCAATCAGCTGTGGGAGAAGAGACACACCCGCAGCCAGGAGTGGCAGACGGAGCTCCTCACCATCACATGGGAGAATGAAGCACCAGAAGAGGTGAGACACTTTGGGGGAACCACAATTCAGCCTTTGGTAACAAAAGCAGCTGCTGTGCATATTCTAAACTCAAGACAGGTCCTTTTTCAAATAAATACATAGACATGCGAGAGAAAATTAATTTGTATTTCAGACTGTAACCCATGGTAATGCTAATATGGTAAGCGTCTATAGGAGCTGAGTTACAGTATGTAACATTTGGGGCTTAATCATATACAGCACAGACCACACCATCAGCCACGTTAAATATCTGTTTGTTTTTTTCCAATTACGTTTGAAACAAAATTAGCTTAAACTTCTTGCATCACCTGAATCCAATAAAGAGAGGAAAGGTTAAAATAGATAATGTTATTAACGTATTTAGGCTCACACATGTCCCTCATATGATGATCTACAGAGTATGTCCTGCATAAATAGTTTTCATTATTTAACAACACAGAATATGTTACAGATAGTTTACTAAATAATCCCACATTATTTGTCACAGACGGGCTCAATTAGTTAACGCTGATGCAGACTGCTACACAACATTGTCACTACACAATGGCTATATACATTTGGGAGGTAGCCTACAGCAAGTTGCACTGCCCGAGACTTGAACACTGCTTCATTCAGACTCAAAGACATTGACGTTCTATTTTTAAATGAAAACAACATTAGTATTATAATTCACTCATACGTTCTGAAACAATTTGGTCTTCATGATAAATTCAGGAAGAGACAAGTTTATAACATGTCACTCTATTTGGAGTGAACTGAACTGTGTCACTGAAAAGCATTATTCAAAAGCTGCTTTGTGCCTTGCAGGTCATCTTTGAGGCAGAGCGTGGCAGAGGTACTGAGGGAGAGATCGCGCTGGACAATGTTGTACTGACTTCTGGGTCCTGTCAGGACGATGATGCCGGCCTATTTTAACTAAGTACTTCTTTCAGACAAAAGAAGTAATTCCATGGCATAATACAACAAGCTCTTAGTTAAGAGCAAGTAATCGTCACCAGACCAACTGCAACCACAACTTCAGCTACCCATACAAAATTACGCTTGGTCTCAATTGAAATGGATATATGGGAAGAACATTTTCAAAATTAGCAATATTTTGCCAACATGTTTCTCTTGGGAGGCAAAATGTTGTAAATCTGAGGAAATTATTCAATATAGAGGAATTACCAGATACATTAATTTCTTTTTTAGATGCAAAATGCTAGATTGAAAAACTCAGGTGCATGACGTAATAAACACACAAACACACACTGACACACACTGACACACACACACACACACACACACACACTTTTTAAATTGCCACTATGCTGCAGTATAGCTCACAGCAGAATGTAGTATGTGTGTAACAAGTATAAGATAGATAAAAGCAGATAGATTGTGATAGTTTTTGAAGATGTCTGAGCAGTCTCCATTCACTGTTTGTATGATTAATGATTGCAACTTCATTTACTGCTGTACATTTTGCTTTCATAATGTATAACATTAAAATGTTTCCTTTTTTACAATTTTTTCCTCTGAAGTTATTTAACAAACAAGAAGTAGCAGCAGCAATAATAAACAGCCGATAGCACATGTTTGCCCTTGAATAACTACTGACTGTAACCTTCAGTTATGTTGAAACTAAACTGAAAGACTCTCTACAAATATCTAGATTTGTAAGTTAGTTTGTAGCCAATGCATAGTTGGTAAATTGATTCCTATCCCAGTGCATGGCCTGCAGAGACCAGATATGGGTAGCCTTTGCCATGCAGTTCAATTGTTTTATTAAACACCATTTAATTTCTTGGGGCCATGTGGCAGTCGAAAAAAGTAGGCCTATATTTTAAAACTGTATTTTAATTTAGTTCTAACGCCAACTAAAATGTATTCCTTGTTGTCTTATCTTGGATGTGTATTATACCACCTACTTATTGGCCATTTAGTAGACAGCTGGCCTAGCCATAAATAATAGCTTAAGCCTAACTTTAACATTTGGGTTTTTTGCTTGTTTTACATGAGTGCGCAAAAAACACAGCTACTGCATTTCTTCCAGTTTGGTGAACTGGGTAGTTAGGTACTTACCGGTTCTTTTTTCTGGGTGGCATGCATCATATTACCGCAAGGTGTGACCGGAGTGGATGCTGGGTCACATGAGACTAGTCGGAGGCAAAGTGGCCTAACCGGGCACCGCCATATCACTGGATGCCGCAACACCGTAGGAAGAATAATCATTGAACACTGGGAAGGGCAGAATCTGATTAGTCAGATGTGGGCACGTCTCTTTAAACAGTAAGTACACTCTTACGAATATCTTTGAAATTTGCAATTCATTGTAGTTCTGAAGTCGTAGCTCTGATGGCAACCTTGCTATAATAAGAGGGTAACATTAGTTAGCTACTTACGCTTAGCTGACAAGCTAACTTGCTTCCATGTCAGATATGTATCTTTCTAGCTAACTTTCAAACAACTTGTTTATATATGTATGTATAAAATATAACGTTATGTGGTTGCTCGCGAGCTAATAAAACGATCTACTGATTTTTGCAAAGGGGTTGCATCGTCATGTGTACTTTCGGCCTCTTGCTGTCATGTGTGAAATGTTTAACGTTAGCCATTGACGTCTTACATACCCTTGCACTGCTAACAAACTAATGTTTGTTTGTTGATGACTTCCGTGTAGTCTAGTTCGCTTATGTTTCGCCAACCGCTCTGAGACATTAAAAAGAGTTCAAGTCTGAATGGTGACGTAGCTTATGTGTAGATACATATAGGCAATATATACAATAGACAAACGTTACAGACGAAAGCTGTGTTGACGTTTCACGATTTGGTTTTACTGTCGACTCAGCCCGTCAGCGCTAGTAGCTATCCAACCACGATGTGTTGTTGTGTACCTAACGTATCTGTTCAGAGAGCCCGGATATCTATATGAATGAAGCCTGCAATACGTGACCTATGCGTGTGCAAAGACAGCCTAGGTCATGAAAAGCAATAAGCTTTACACATGTTCAGTCAATTAGCTAGTTAACATTAGCTGGCTAAGTAAGCTCTACGTCACGTCCATTAGCAACCTAGCCATAATGTATGAATAAGGGGAAGTCGTGGAAGCACTTGACAATTTCATGGTGACATGCTAAATGGACGAATTACATTACATTCTGTGTTATTTACAAGTGAATTCAGTTCATGGGATTATATCTGCGGTTTTGTTACAGGTGGTCAAACTTTGGTTGGCTTACATGTTGTCCCTTGTTAAAATGACCGACGCTAACCGCCTATTCATGTGACCTCGAAGTGTAGCACATGATCCTGCCCAGCTGAGAGGTCGAGGTAGCGAAAGTTGTCAACGCATCGGTGAGCTTCATCCTGCCAGGGCCAGGCCATACACAAGTTTTGAACTGATCATTCAACGCATATTTATTTTCATCAAGTTAAGATTGATACAATGTACTACAAATGTAATAATTTACCGCTGAAACAGTCCTGTAGGTTTTGGGGTGGTATGTATCTTGGTTCAATTATTTAAAGGGAATTTTAAATATAAATGTTGTTGCTGCAGATTGCCGGACTCTCTTGAAAACTTCAAGATTCAATTATCACATGTCCGAGGTGAGTGTTTACTCTTTTATAAACTCAATTGTGTATAGGTAAAACAAACAAAACAACCCTATCTAACCACTGTAAAGGTATCAAGTCCATTCATCATCCTGTTTTCAGACTGTACACACAGAAGACCCCAGATCTTGAGCCATGGCATCCAAGTCGTCCCTGCTGAAAGTCATTCTGCTAGGGGATGGTGGCGTGGGGAAGTCCTCCCTGATGAACCGTTATGTGACCAATAAATTTGACACTCACCTTTTCCACACCATTGGTGTGGAATTCCTCAACAAGGACCTGGAGGTGGATGGCCACATGGTCACTATGCAGATCTGGGACACAGCAGGCCAGGAGCGCTTTCGCAGCCTCAGGACTCCATTCTACCGGGGCTCTGACTGCTGCCTGCTCACCTTCAGTGTGGATGACAGCCAGAGCTTCCACAACCTGGGCAACTGGAAGAAAGAGTTTATCTACTACGCAGACGTTAAGGAGCCCGAGAGTTTCCCGTTTGTGGTGCTGGGGAACAAGGTGGATGTAACGGAGCGGCAAGTATCCAGCGAGGAGGCAAAGCAGTGGTGCCTAGAAAATGGCAACTACTCATACTATGAGACCAGTGCCAAAGACTCCACCAATGTGGCTTCAGCCTTTGAGGAGGCTGTCAGACGTGTATTGGCCATGGAGGAGCGAGGAGAACATCTCATACCAACGGACACTGTCAACCTGCACAGGAAACCCCGCTCTGGCGCTTCCTGTTGTTAATTGTGTGAGAACTAATATATGACAAAAGAACTGATGAAATCCCAAGGACCCCTCCCCCCACTCACACATAATATCAATGCTTATTCCAAACCGAGAGACACACTAATAAGCACTTAATGGTTTCACTTGGTGACATTCCATTGAACTTTACTTACAACTTTTGGGCTGGAGCCTATGATCAATTGGTCAATGCTAATATGAAGGGTAGACCACAGATCAGTGTAAAATGTTTAATTCAGAGCTTGAAAGAAATTGCTGATCAGCATTTGGTGTATTATTATGATAAATAAAGCACTATATTCTAATATTATAACAGTGAGAGATTGCAATACATATATTTTAATAAATAATCAATTCCTCTAACTAAAAAAAAAAAATCTTGTTTTGGTGATGGTATTTTTACACTGTAGTTGAAATGTAAACTTATGGTATGGGATAAAGAAGTGCCAAAATGTATTACAGAAATATTTATAACATTCAGTTTGTAAAAGCATAGGATTGCAAGGTATTAGGGTAGATCACTTTCTAGAAAACTACTGTCCTTATAGACGCAGAGAGATTAAAGTAACTATGACCAAAAAATTCTCTTGTTGATTTATTTATTGATTATATGTTTTAGCCAATTCCCTGGTTCCAGTGCCAAGCCATGAACAGTGGGCTGATTTCGGTCGCAGGGGATGGTTCATTAAAATAAAACTGGCATTGCTCTCTTCATTCATGAAGGCACACGAGTGTGCTTCTTCAGCACCACACCCTTCAATATCCCACATTGCAGTTGACAGAACAGGAGTGTCCCTTACAGCAGAGCACACACACACTACTGTCCTATAGTAAAGAGTGTCCCTTACAGCAGAACACCCACACACACTACTGTCCTATAGTGAAGATTGTCCCTTACAGCAGAACACACACTACTGTCCTATAGTAAAGAGTGTCCCTTACAGCAGAACACACACACTACTGTCCTATAGTGAAGATTGTCCCTTACAGCAGAACACACACTACTGTCCTATAGTAAAGATTGTCCCCTACAGCAGAACACACACTACTGTCCTATAGTAAAGAGTGTCCCTTACAGCAGAACACACACTACTGTCCTATAGTAAAGAGTGTCCCTTACAGCAGAACACACACTACTGTCCTATAGTAAAGAGTGTCCCTTACAGCAGAACACACACACTACTGTCCTATAGTAAAGATTGTCCCTTACAGCAGAACACACACTACTGTCCTATAGTAAAGAGTGTCCCTTACAGCAGAACACACACACTACTGTCCTATAGTAAAGATTGAACCATTTCAGGCTTCATGTTATTGTAAATGAATATTCCCTTTAAAAGTAAGTAAGGCTCAAGTCTGCAAAGTCCACAACAATCTCTAAAATTATATTATATTGGTAAGGAACACATGGAAATGTCATGATCAGTGGTAACACATTTGTACACCAATAGAAAAAAGGAGAGGTACCTGTCTTAAAGGTACAGTATGTAGGACTTAGGGTGATGCATTAGCAGAAATGTTTTATTGTATTCATACTTAGTATAATTCGAGTATAATCAACTGTACCTACAAATTGTTGTGTTTTCTTTCGCTTTGAATGAACCCTTCGTATCTACATAAGGAATGGGTCTTCATCCACTTAATCTGCCATGTTTCCCCCATAACACTGGCACTAAAGAGGGCCTTTCGTGTTTTTATGGCACCTGACAGCCTTCTCAAACACACTTGGAAAGGGAGAAGTATTCAGCCTCCGTAGCTTCTCAAACACACTTGGAAAGGGAGAAGTATTCAGCCTCCGTAGCTTCTCAAACACACTTGGAAAGTGAGAAGTATTCAGCCTCTGTAGCTTCTCAAACACACTTGGAAAGTGAGAAGTCTTCAGCCTCCGTAGTAAATTAAAACATTTCTGTTTGTGAAAGAGGCGTTACTGAGTCTAACTAAAATGACAGAACATGCAAGATAATAGCCAACAGACTTGCCTTGCAAACGGCAACAACTTCACAGTTGGCACTGATACATGCTAGCTAGTTTGTGAATTTGAAAATGTAAAATGAATTTGGGGATGTTATAAAAAAAAAGTTAGTGAGAAATAAATACATTTAAAAAACAAAAACCTACATGTTGCTTCGAGAGCATCGAGTTGAATTTTGACACTTCAAGATTGTTCTTTTCAAGCCAACCATCTGGCAATAACATGCTGTAATAAACATGGCTTGTGAAAAGCGAACAAAGAAGTAAGCACAGGGACAGCTGATGGCAGCCAATGAACACCTGTGTATGAGGAAGCAATGCTCACATGGTTGGGCTCTAAATAGTCAGGTAGCTTTGTGAGAAATGGCACCAGGTGGTGAACTATGGGAACGATGCAGCTATGCAAATGCATACGGAATGAGGGGAAGTGCTCTCATTTTTTTCATATCCACCATATAATGGAAAGTGTGGACCTTTGAAATGTGGCTAGTTAGGACTTTGGTACGATTTCCTAAACAGATCGCTAAAACAATTCACCCTTATTTATGTATAGGTACCAAACCTACAAATATCTGAATTCAATGTTATAGCCAAATACAAGTACAAATAATTAAGCTATGGGAAACCGGAGCTGTTCTAACATGAGGGCATTGATAAAATAATGCAGTATCCTCTGGACATGCAAGTGCATCTGTCAGGGGAGCCTTTTTGTCTAATTATATTTATAAAACAGTGACATAATAAAGACATAGACAGGGAGGGTACTATGAGGAGGACAAACTCCAAGGATTTCTTAGGTGAGGAATGACCAACACAAAGGACTAAGCTTCACAATGCCACATGGTTTAAAACAATGATAAAAAGAGAGGGAGTGGTATAATACAATAGGTGATGGGGATGTGGTATACTAAATGATTAAAGGCTGGAATCAGGTCAAATACAGAACAGCTGAGGGTGAGGGAAGTAATGGATTTCCCTTGTTTGTATTTCTTTTCACAAATTGAACTTATTCACTCAAAGAAACATAAAGAGAACATCAATGTAGGATCTTATATTGATGGCAAACATGCAGAAGGGAAGAAGTAATTATTGCATCTTTTTGTTGCGTTTTAAAATCTTTGGTGGTGGTGTTGGGCAAGGCACCTTCATTTACGGTCCATTATACCACCTACATGACCTCCAGCCCCTGCATACGCCCTGATACTGATGACTGATAACATTCCACACAAGAGACACTGCATGATTAATAATAAATGTTTTACTGATTTATGACTGAAGTATTAACAGGAAAATAATTACATAAGAAATATCCAGAAATCATAATTTATATTACTGCAGACAGACAACAGTGAGACGTAAAAAATTACACACAAAAGAGAGCCAACTGCGTACAGTAGGGAACTGGTCCTATAGTTTCACAACCACCCAGAAACGATAACCTGAATATAAAATTCCAGTCCTTGAAATCAGCTGAGAAGGTGCTTCTTGCCAAGAAACTGCACTTTTCTGTCAAAGGCCGTGGAGCGTACTGGTGCATTTACTTCATAAAATGGATTCATTGCAAACTAAAAATAAAACAAATGGAGATTAATCAACATTGACTTATGCTGTGAGCATTTCTTTAACCTCTAAATAAACAAATAACCTACCTTGATGTATAGGTCATAAACATCATTGAAGAAGTTTTTAATTCCATCCTCTTGCCGCACGTCATGAAGCATGATAAATCTCATATGTAGACAAGGTGAGTTAAGGCATACAATGTGGCATAGTAATCGAGTTCACGAAATACCAATCAAGTTGCTACAAGATACTGAATGAGCTTTAACACATTTTCTCAATAGTCAATTGCATGGATGTTTCTAGTCATTTTTTAATTTACACAAACCAACACGAAAGGCAAGATAGCCACATTTCATATATGCCTACATCCTTGTCAACCTGCTGTGTTCCTAAGTAACCTATTTCATAGTGCATGAATGAGAGTGAATTAAGAATGTTGTTGAATTGATTTCTTTAGATGTGGGTAAGGTCAAACCAAACCAATTTTCAGTGGAAGCATAATGACAAGCGTCTCAAACCCTTTCCTTTTGATACATGTAGATCAGATAACTCTTAAGAAGAAAACACTAAATAGTGTATGACGTAGATAAGTAAAGGATATGACCAGCAGTGACGAAGGCAGACACAAACCATTCGTTGAATTTATCCACAGTTTTCAAGTACATATTATTTGAAAGCCACATATTTTCGTCTACCAGATCAAGCGCTGCATGAGCGATGAACTGGTTCAGATGACGGTGGTCATCCTACAAAATGTAAAAACAAAATGGGTTACCACATGATGCGTAAATAACCAACACAGTAATTCATAATGAAATCAACCAAACACCCAACAAACCTTTGACTCCGATTTACCAGGAGGTAGAAACTCCATCTCAAAGACGGGATTATCATGATGCCCAACCATAACAAAATAAAAACTTCCCGACATCTTTTCTTTTCTTTCAAAACTGTAGGAGCAAATCGATTTGATGTTAGCCGTAATGTTATCGTGTGTTGTTAGCTTCAAAACAGTGCCGAATATAAAGAGGTGTGCTGGCAATGCGTTAATTCATCAACACTTACCATAGCTACAAACTGTTTGAGAGATATATACACTGCTATTTCAAATAACGTAAATATAGCTAGCCCTGGAGGTGCTAATGTTTACTACCAGTCGAACAACCCTTTCGGATCTACAAGGCAATTCATTACATGACACAGATACACCAATACATTTACTGGTTTTGTGTAAAACACACACACACAGTTGTAATCATATTTTACCTGCAATCAACGGGAATCACTTGACGATGCCAGGCAAACCCTTGTCTGAACGTATAATCTGTCGCATGAAGATGACGTCAGAGCCCTTGTAGGGGTGTAAAAAACATTTGCTATAAAATAAATTATCAAAATAATGAAGTGTTTGCCATATTAGCATATTATAATTACATTACAATTTCTGGAAATGTATAGATTCATTTTTATTATTTTTTAAACACCATTAAGGATACGTCATACATATGAACCAGGAAGCGAGACAGAGCACTCATTTGAATTGGATGGGAAGTTCGTTACTCGCTCCTCCTTGTCGCTTGAGCTTGTAAACAATTGAAGCCTCTTTGGTTTCTAAGGGGTAAAATAACGGTCCCCTTTTATGCTTTCTTATTTTGTCTCACGCATTTTGTTGCAAACATTCATAAACACTTGCTAACCAGGTTGTTTGCGAAGAGAGGTGACCATTGCAACAGTATTTACAAGTTTCATCAGGATGTCGGGACGTAAAGAGGAGTCCCTGTCTCCAGATGAGATGAGGAAGAAGCTTTATCAGACATTCAAAAAGCGAGGAGTTCTCGACACTTTGAAGGTATGTTTTGTTTACAGCAGTTTGCAGAAACAAAGAATCAAAGAGCTCAGTAATTCTCATTTTCAACTGACATTCCAACTTAATTTGTTACTTCCACAGTCAAAGAAGTTTTCAACACAATCTATCAGTGCAACCACGCGACTTCTGCCTACCCTGACGCGAGTCACTTAATTTTCCATTGCTTAAATAGCTGACTTAAGTTCTAATATCCCTGTCCAGTCCATTGATGACTAAACGTTCGCAATACCACCTGTATCCCCCAATCATGATGAGCACGCCACAGTGATCTTTGATGTAGGCTACTCTCATGAACCTCATGGTCGTTTTACCCAAGTCTTTAAAGATGTATTACGCTTTATTGGCCCTTGTATTATGTGCCTGACAGTCAAATGTCTAACAGTCATCTTGCTTTCTCTGAACATGCAGTGACAGTGCAAACTAACCAGAGTATTTAAAAACATACCCATGTTTAAATGACTATGGCTTGCAGAGATAGAGATACATGGTCATTTTCCCTTGTATTAGAACTGTTCTTAAGAGCTTATCATAAGAATTATATGTCTTTCAGGGCCCAACTTTGCCCTGACGGTGTTTGATGGCATATTGATTTCTGCCGAAAGAAGTCCTGCCACTTTAATAATTGTAGGCACTAGTGCAATTGCTTCTCCTTGTCTGTCAGAACCCATTACTATTAGTAATTATTATGTTACATTGCTGACTTAAAGGCAACAAAAGCTGCTTGGCAACAGCCATCATATTATTCACATTATTTCATTATTTTGCCATTCGTGAATTAAATCCCTCTGGTTTTGAATAATATCCTTCATATCATCACCTGCAGTATCATTTAAAGGAGACTTTTCTGTTTTGATACAGTTGAGGAATAGCTTACCACTGTCATTTGAAGTCATTGAAATCCCAATTAAACCTCCCCTTTTTCAGTTTTGTATACAGGGTTATTTATTCTATTTCGATTTATTACCGTTACTAATGTACACCTTAATCCGTGTTGTTTTTAACTGTAAAGATGAAAGTCCAATGGCTTTGTAACATCTGCAAAAATGACAACCGTGTCTTTTTTTTTTTTGTTCACCTTTCTAGACCCAGCTTCGAAACCAGCTCATTCAGGAGTTAAAACACCCAGAGAGAGAGAGCCTGTCCAAATCAGTCCCTGTAAAAACAGCTTCTGTCATAGAGATCGCCTCCAACAGCTTGGTGATTGAACATTTAAGGAGCTCCGGCTATGAATATACCCTGTCTGTATTTTATCCTGAATCTGGCATGAGCACAGAAAAGGTGAGAGCTGTTGCATGATTGGCATCATATCCCCTCTGTTGTTTTTGTACCTCCTTTGATGACTCTTCACCCTCTTTCTTTTCAACATTCTTCATTTTCAGTGTTTTTCAACCAGAGACATTCTTCAACTCGTGAAAATCAGTCCGCGCTCATCTCTGTATAAGTCCTTGGTATGAACGGCATAATGAAATCCATAACAGCATTGCAATCTTACCAAAAAATGTCTAGATCTTGTTCTGTTAGTAACATGATGGTTGTCTGTGTGTTTGCTCTACTTACAGACATCAGACATTCAGAGAGAGAGTCAGAAAGGTACAGTCTACTTTATATATTTCTTCATAATACCTTATAATCCCCCCTCCTAAACTATGTTTAGTATATTCTGTATCTTGTTTCCTGTGGTAGTAAGCACTGTGTTTTCCACAGGCTTTTTGATGAACCTTCTGACTGAGTTAATTGATCACCATATGCACAGGGATTTCAGTGATGCCAACACACAAACCACGGACTCTGAAGCATTTAGAGAATCTCTTGGTAGGCTCTTATAGTGCTAGTTCATTTTCCTCCATAATACAGGCCACATTTATTTAAATCTACAGAATTATATTTAAATTGACAGAAATCTAATTCACTGCCTCTTTGATATGCTTGCAGTGGAAAAGATGCAGATGATTGATGAAGAGTATGAAGTCCTCCGTTCCCAAGGTAACAGGTGGCACACATTTGAGGCTAGACTTGCCGAATATAGAAAAGAGATTGAGGAACAAGCACAGGCTGAGATCAATACGAAGGTATACAAAACCACAGCACCATTATTTACTCATAGAGCACCATGTTACTTCAGTCTTTCAACTATTGTTCACTTGTGTGATGTAGATGTTGGGAAATGCATTATTATTTTTCCTTTCATAACCCAGATATGTAAACTTTTAATACCCTTTTGCTAGCTTCAACACTACAAGGATGCGGAAATAGTCAAAGTGAAGATGGAAGAGAAGGAAAAGGCACAGAAAGAGATTTCGGATTTCAGGAGAGATATTGAGAGAACTTACGAGATGAAATCCGAGGGCCTGATTCATAGAGAGAAGAATGCCATAGAGAGACTGCAGAAGCAACAACAGGTATGGTCTTGCTGATAGACTATACTTATAATAATATTGATATAATAATACACTTTATTTATATAGCACCTTTCATGCAAAAGAATGCAGCTCAAAGTGCTTAACAGCAAATACATTACGTGCACAAAGAAATGACATGCACAGTGAATCCACATAAAAATAGACATCAAATAAACATAAAACGTATCACTGATTGGGCTGTTCAACTGCTAATCATCATCAATGGGAAAGCACGGCACTTAACTTTAAATCTAGAAATGAGGTGGTGAACAATTTAAAGTTGCAAAAGTGCTTGACATCAGGCTACCCAAACTCTTAATGTGAAAAAGATGTTTTATTACAAATATTGCAAAAGTTGTGGGGGAAATGTCATGCTGATTGACGGTGTGATTCCCAATTCCAGATCGAAGAAAAGGACATCTACATGCAGAGGCAGGCTGTGCTGAAGGAGATTGAAGTGGTGCGGAACAGAGAAGCTGAGTTAAGGCAAAGAACTGAAGCGTTTGAAAAGTAGGTCCATGCCTTCTCTCCTCATCAGTCTGAGCCGCTCTCACAGTGTGTGCATCACTTCACGGGTGGCATCTCTCATGTGCTCCTTTCTCAACTAGAACTTGTAAGCTACAGGAGGAGAAGACTAAAGTCACTGAAGACCTGCTGAAGAGAAGAGAACTGGCCGTAAAAACCATGGAGGACACCTATGACCAAAAGTTGCAGAATGAACTTGCCAGGTGGGCAAAAGCTCACTTCCAATGACATCAACCTTGTCTTTTGCAGACCCATTACTTCATTAATGCAAGCTCTGTATTGAACCAGTAGGTGTCACTGTTGTGTAGATGACGTCTTCTAGGTTGGCCTTATTCAAAGCCATCCATATCGGTAGTCTTTCCCTTTTGTGTTTAACTGTAACGTATTATTACTGCTTTGCCCTGTGATTAATTGATCATTGAGTTGGTATTGCGTGAGCACTGTTCTGTTTTCACTCTGTTGTCTTTAAAAGGGGGTTGTAAGCTCTGCTGTTGTCCCTGGTGGTGTACACAGTGGTGATTAATGTAGTGATTATGCCATTGTAACAGGTTTGTCCCCTCCCCACCTCTACAGCCACTCTGGATTTATTTATAGGTCGTAAATCTGGCAAGTGTGGGCAGCTGTCAGTGAGCATTAGGTTAACAGGCTGGAGGCCTAGACACACAGAGAGCGGACGGCCAGCAGCTGAGGCCAGCCATAGTGCTGCCTGCACACACATGCAGGGCGTTTTTGGGCCAGCCTGGCTCTTTTGTCCCACAGTGCACCCTGACATTAATACAGAGCATATGACTGCCATGAGTTGGCTGGAGCACGCAATTCACTTCTTATGAGACATTTAGGGAGTCACCACATATAGTGTTAACAAGTGCAGTCTTACGGTATCATGGCTTTCTATTGTGCTGTGTTAAGTTTACTTCTAAGTGTTTCTTTTTTTCTCTCTCTCTAGATACCAACAGGAACTGAAGACAGACTATGTTAAAAGGACTGAGCAGCTGTCTTCAAATGAGAAAAGAAATAAAGGTTAGCACATGACGTTAGTAGCATATTCGTGTGTCAGTCAAGTTTTTTTTAATGATGATTTTTGCATTTGTGTATGTGTGTGGGTTCTTACAGAGGAGACTGCACACATTCAGAAGGAGGCGTCTGTGGTTAAAGCTAAATTACAAGAGCACAGCCAAGCTCTCTCCGAGGTGAAACGACTACAGGTAGTTTAACCCCTATGAATTGCATTTGGTTCATTTGGTTATAGCATGTAAATATAGTATGTATGTATTTTTTTCCTGATATTCAAGTTCAAAGTACTTTATTTGTCATTGTCACAAAAACAACGAGACAGTAGAGGCAGCAACAGACAGCTAAAAATTGAAATTGCTGTGGACATTAACTGCCACAGCTAAATAATAATAAATAACAATCAATGAATAGATAAATAAATATCCCTGAGTAAATTAAAAAAAGAAATATATACATTGAGGTGCATCAATAGTTGCAGGGTGGAGTGTTAAGAGTGCAGTCTATGAGGGCGGGCCGGGCCGGGCCGGTTCGGGGGGGAGGTGGGGTGGTTTTGGGTGAGCTGTTGAGAAGCCTTATTGCACGAGGGTATACTCCTATATACATATACACTGATATGTGCTCCTTAGTATATCTTAATGTGGACACCTTCCCAAAGGCTTCCCCAAACTAGTGAGATGCAGAAGTGAAGTGAGTTTCCTAGTTTTGAATCATTCAGAAGCCAAGAGAAGTTCAGAACTAGGCTTTGGGGATTTAGGATGTCAGTCAAAAAGTAGTTCACTGAGAGAGAGGCAGGGGGGGAAAGTCATTTTTGTTTTCAAAAATCAAATAATTAGGGGTTTCTGGCTCCCTTTTTTGTGCTATGTGACTTACCATTCTATGCTGAGGCCACGTACCACTCTTTTTCTGGCAGATGGAGTTCGACACAGCACGGTCCCAGAACTCTCTGCTGAGCCAACAGAACGAGCTCCTGAGGGAGAGGCTGGAGAGCATGAGTGACTACACCGCCCAGAGGAGGGAGAGGGTGGAGCTCCAGGCCGAGGTGCGACTGCTGAAGCAGCAGGTGGAGGAGGCGCAGGAGGACAACCAACACCTCCGCCAAGGTGAGACGCGCCGACAGCATGTCCTCTCTCCACCTGACCGGCGGAGGGTCAGAGGTGGCTCCGGCACAGACGCTGTCAGAGTGAGGACGCGCCGCCACTGTCTCTTTGAAAGGAATCAGAATGTCAACCAGAGTTTGCAGGAAAGGGTGGTGATAAGACATATACTCAGGATTACTGCACTAGAGGTGAACAAGAAAGTGAAAATGTCAAATCTCCTTAAAGCTGGGCTTTGCAGCTCAACTCTTTCTTTTTTTTTTTTGTGCATTACAATGTTACTGGAACTTTCCAGTCGAAAATGACACAGCTGGAGTCTCGCTAAGGCTTTTCAGTTTGTTTGTTGTTTTTCCATGCCTCCATGTGAAGCTTTTCAAAGTCGTTTGCACAGATATTGCCCCACAAGGGGCAAACTGGGACAGGGCACAACTCCTCCCATCCCCCATTTAAAAAAAAAACGAAAACAAAAGGAGGAGAAAAAAAAAGTTCTTTTTGGATGCACAAGCCTTGCCGGGCTTCTTGGCTGTGTTTGCAGCCCAACACTAGTCCTGGGAAAGGGAGCGAAAGCAGCAGGAGGAGGAGGGGGGGGGGGGGGGGACTAGGGGCCCGAGGGGTGCTGAGGAGAGAAACACAGAGGCCCCTTCTCTGACGAGGGCCCCGAGCCAAGGCCACCCTCCCCTCAGAGGGGCACAATGCTCTTCCTGTCCACAGAGAGCCGGAGGGGATCAGTAGGCACATCAACACTGGCAGCGTGCTCATTAGGCAGAAGACACAGCGCACCCAGCACAATGATCTCCCTCTGCCTCTGCCTCTCTCTCTCTCTCTCTCTCTCTCTCTCTCTCTCTCTCTCTCTCTCTCTCTCTCTCTCTCTCTCTCTCTCTCTCTCTCTCGCGCGCGCGCGCGCGCTCTGGGACCCACTGAACCTGAGATGACAAAACCCTCGCAGCACCTCATACCTCACTAATTATGAATTATTCAGCACAATAGCCGGGGCCTCTTCTTGTTTATATTTGATATCTCCTCGTGTCGCTGTGCATTTTTCCCGTTGTTAATGTCTCCCTGTGCAGTGCATATCTTTCTACAGCTCTTTTTCTGCAGATCGACATTGTATTCCCCTACATTGTATTGTGTATACATACACCATCACATCCCATTCTACTCAATTGTGTACCACAAGTGTGTGTCAACAGCTCCAGCTCCCAGTCCCAGGTGACGGGGATGGGGACGGTCTAGGGACCGGGTTGCCGATGCGGATGTTGTAATCAGTGTGTTGTGCCGTGCAGCTCTCAGCCAGCCGCCGGCGGAGCAGCTGGCCCTGCAGACGGAGCTGAAGAGGCTGGAGGTGGCCCAGAGGCGGGCGGAGGAGGAGCACGAGAGCCAGAGGCAGGTGCTGCACACTCAGCTGCAGCGGGAGGTCAGTGAGAGGCCAGAGCCAGGCCCACACCGGATGTGACCGCGTGAATGAAGTGCTTGTCTGATGATGATCATGTGGATGTTAATGGTCTTGGTGGATTTGTTTCTGGTGTTGTTGTGGATGTGCGGCTCCCTGGAGAGAGTGAGTGAGTGGGTGCTTAAGCTGCGCTGGGGTTTCCTGCAGGTGGAGCGCGTGGCCCAGCTGAAGAGCCAGCTGCTGGAGTGTGAGGAGAGGTCCCAGTGGATGGCCTCCCACGCCGAGGACGTCAAGATGCAGCTCCGCCAAACACAGCTAGGTACCCATGCCTGGGGCCGTGCTGGCCGTCACTGACCTCTTGTTGGGAGTCCTCTTGTAGATCGTCTGTAGTATCCAGATTTCACATCCCCTTGTAGTAATTAGATTCCATCTTTAATTATATCTAGTGGTGTTGTAGTGTTTCCTCAAAAGATGTTTGCAAAGAAATTGTGCAAACATTGGTCTTTTGGTGGTGGGCCATCAACTCCTCCTGCGTCCTCAACCCCTTTTTCCCTGCCTCTCTCTCTCTCTCTTTCCCCCTCTCCCTCTCTCTCTCTCTCTCTCTTTCCCCCTCTCCCTCTCTCTCTCTTACCCCCTCTCCCCTCCATTCTGTCCTTGCATGGTTTGATGTGTGCATGTTTGGTCCAGCCTTGGAGAATGAGGTTCTCCGTAACCCCAAGCCATCCCTGGTGGACCGTGCGGTGCTGGAGCTGAGCAGTGACCTGGTGGTCCCCCCTGACATGTATGTAGACAGGGAGGTGATGAGGGCGCAGGCGTTTGATGCAGGAGGGGGCTCAAGGGGGGGGCGGCAGCACCCCCAGAACCGCAGCCCCTCCCCGGACTCGGACCTGGAGCTGGTGGCCGGAGCCAAGGCCCGCATCCGCGAGCTGGAGAAGGAGGCGGACACGCTGGAGGAGGCCTACCGGAGCTACCAGCAGAGGGCGCTGCACGCCGCCGTCTCCCACATCCTGCCCCAGAGAGCCCCGTCCCCCACGCGGCTCAAGCCCACCGCCCTCCTCTTCCAACACCACGCCAAGGCCCTGCCCATGGTGCACCAGCGGGTGACCTTCGCTCACGACCCGCAGGCCCCCAGAACTGACACGCACCCCCTGCTCAGAGAGTCGGACCTGCAGCCCGTTCGCTACGGACGAGCCCCGCCAGCGGGAGAGGTGACCCCGCCGCAGCGGAGCCTCTCGCCCGCACCTCGACGCCTGTCCTCCACACCCGTCTCCATCGCTAAGACGCAGAGAAGGCGAGAGGTGCTAGAAGGTACTGCTGCACAACAAGGTTCATCCTCTCATAACCCCTACAGCAGAGCAATCACTAGTCTGTTGGATGCATTACATTACAGTGTAGATTCATGAGATGGAAGCATTCCTTGCGTAACAGTACAGTCATGACATTACAGTGAAGTCAAATTGGTTGTACTTTATCGCAATATGGTGTTCAGTCAGCTTCCTAAGCAGGACATTGATCTGTGCTGCTTGAATGTTGACTATACAGTATGTTTGGAGCCTGTGTATAACCTGTCTTCTCCTGTGGGGTGTGTGGACTTACACAGAGGCTTTGCCGGTGCCCTTAGCTGGCAGCACGTCCCCAGAGAGGCAGCTGTCCCCGATCCCAGCGGCAGCCAGGCGGTCCGGAGATTTCAGCCCAGTGCTCAGTGACCCAAACAGCCCCCAGCTGAAGAGCACCAGCCACCAGCACTCCAGGTACCCTCGAGTCCACCAGGCCACTCCAAAGGCCACTCACTGTGTCCTGTTTAATGTTGAACCAATGTCCTAGTGACTGTATTCTTTCTGTTAGTCCCCCAGAAGTTGCTCAAGATGACCCAAGTTCAGAGTCGTCTACTCCACAACCTGAAAAAATAGACATTGATGACCTGACTGAGCCCTCACCAGGTAGGGACCCCCACAGACTTCTTCCGGCCAGAGGCTTAACCAATCCGGTGACTCCACAGACTTCTTCTGGTCAGAAGCTTAACCAATCCGGTGACTGCTGTGTTGTTCATTGGAGGTCTGAAGAGATTTGTATCCACTTGCACTTGTGTCCTCATTGTGACTGACTGGTGTTACCACACATGTTCCCAGTGGAGTGCAGGTGGAACTGTGTACTGTGATGGGCTGCTATTCACGCTTGCTCAGTGTTTCTGTGCCATTATGCTGAAACCCATACAATGAGCTTGTGTACAACACTCACCAACCTCTGTTTTGTTTGTCTGGAACTTTAATAGCCATTTTTTTGAAATGGCTGTTGGCAGTTCTAATTTTAGTATGACATCAGGTATCAGGTGCTGTCTCTTTAGTGTCAGATTAGAGATCCATTGCCTTCCTGTGGTCTGGCTGGCATCCTGCTCTTGCTATAAAACACCTGTTCTGTTCTGCTCCTGCTGCTGGTAAACAACTAGGGCATCTGGGCCAAAACACTGCTGTCCAGTGTCCATTTCACACTGCTGTCCAGTGTCCATTTCACACTGCTGTCCAGTGTCCATTTCACACTGCTGTCCAGTGTCCATTTCACACTGCTGTCCAGTGTCCATTTCTGTCCACACTGCACTGTTGGAGTGATTTAATTGTCGTGTACAAGGCTTCTTCAACAGAGTTTGTGTTCCGTATTAGGGAAATCATATGTAAGCACATGTTTCAGCTTTCTGTCTTGCATTGTGTTTGATACTTTTTTTTTAAGTAATCAGATGCAGGATGAAGACATCTATTGGCGTATATTCTCACCTACAAACTGTTTGCCAAGATCTTCTCAAATGAAAGGCCCTTGAGTTGCTTCCCAGCACTCTGTAAGGCGTCTGTTTTTAATTAACATGCAACAGATCAATAAAAATGTCCTTTCACCGACCACTGAGAAGCCCACAATAGCAGAGGTTATTATGCATTCGGTGCGGGTGCCATGCATTCTAGGCTGCACTGAAAGAGCTTCTTTGTGCTTTTTTTTCTTCTCTCTTTCTTCCTTTCTGTCTATCTCTCTCCCCCTCTCTCTCTCTCTCTCTCTCTCTCTCTCTCTCTTTCTCTCCCTAGAGCCCAGTCACATTCCAGAGCTTCTCCAAGAGGAGGGCATCCGTGTCAGTGAGGAGGCCCCTGAGGGGCACACCGCTCCCCCTTTACCCAGCCAGCCTAGTGAGTGCCCCCCGCCCACCCCACCTCCCCACGCCCACCCCACCTCCCCAGCCTAGTGTGTGCCCCCCGCCCACCCCACCTCCCCCGCCCATCCCAACACCCCAGCCCATCCCACCTCCCCCACCCACCCCACCTCCCCCGCCCACCCCACCTCCCCAGCCTAGTGAGTGCCCCCCGCCCACCCCACCTCCCCAGCCTAGTGAGTGCCCCCCGCCCACCCCACCTCCCCAGCCTAGTGAGTGCCCCCAGCCCATCCCACCTCCCCAGCCCTGTGTGTCTGTGTCATGTCTACTGCCACATCATGCCCTTGTACCGCACTCTCACCCAAAGTGCTGTATGCTACTACGTTTATAATGTTGGCAACCTGTCGGACTCATAGGTGCACCTCAGGCGGAGGAGGAGGAGGAGGACGAGGAGGAGCTGCGCTGGGAGCTGGAGAGGAAGAGGCGAGAGGAGAAGAGGAAGAGGGAACAGCGGGAGGCCCAGGAGAGAGAGCTGCGAGAGCTGGAGAGACTGGAACAGGAGCGGGTGTGTGTGTCTGTGTCTGTGTCTGTGTCTGTGTCTGTGTCTGTGTCTGTGTCTGTGTCTGTGTGTGGTAGGGGGGAGGGGGGGTTGCTGCCAGAGGGCAAACAACCATAGCTTTTCCCTTCTACTTACTAGACACAGCAGCACTGACTGACATGTCTGTCTCCTCCCTATCACCAGCTCCTGCAGGAGGCACAATATGAGAGCCGAGAAGCGGAGGGGGAGCGGGGAGGCACCGAGGAGTGGAGCCGGGGGCAGGAGGGGGAGCGGGGAGGCACCGAGGAGTGGAGCCGGGGGCAGGAGGCGGAGGCGGAGGCGGAGGCGGAGGCGGAGGCGGAGGCGGAGGGCTTTTCCCAGGAAGAGCAGAGGGAGCAGGTGGAGGCCAGCAAACAGCTGGAGCCTGAGAGGGGCCCCGCCTCCGACACGGCCGACCCACTGCAGAGATACATGTCCATGGTCATGCAGGGGCCAGAGACTGAGCGCCAACAGGTGATCACAAGCTCACAACACACACACACACACACACACACACACACACACACACACACACACCTGATCACACACACACACACACACACACACACACCTGATCACACACACACACACACACACACACACACACACCTACACACCTGATCTCACACACACACACACACACACACACACACACACACACACACACACACCTGATCTCACATTTCTCCATGAACAGTGACACATTACTAAGTGCTTCCCCTTCAGCTGAAGAGAGCGAGCGAGCGAGCGAGCGAGTGTGTTGTTGTGGGTGTCTGGTGCAGCTGTCTGCTCAGTCTGCCTTAATGTGTGAAATGGATTTTTCAGAGCCCAAGGGGGGAGGAGGCCGAGCGGAGGAGCCTGGAGCTGGACATTTCATCTGATAAAGACAACAGGTAATACAGCCTGAAGTGCCTGGGAAAGTGTGTGGGTGTGTGTGTGTGTCTGTCTCCATGCCTGGATGTGCATCTGACTAAAAGAACAGTGGAAGTTCTCATATTAATCAGATTAAACATATATTATTCATATGTTCATTTCCTTTTAGTGTTGCTGCTTTTTCACACGAAGAGGCTGATGAAGACTTCTGGTGAAATAGAACTATTGTCCACATGATGCAGTTTACAAATGAATTTTTTTTTAATATATTTTTTTTATATTTATTTATTTGTGTTCAGCTTTCAGATTTTATGTAGTGTGAATTTGTTTCTGTTAATACAAACTGAATAAAATCGATAAATGAAAACATTCTTTTGTGGTTGTGGTTCCTTCTGTGTTATGTTTTTTATTTTTATTCAATTTTGTCAATTGTCATGGCATGTTTCTGCCTGGCCTTTAATATGCTGTGAGTTGGGGGAAAGGTGGGTGTAGAGCTGGCATAAGGAAAACATGAACACATGGAAGATCTTTTGCATTTAGTGGCTTTATTTTTGATGTAATAAAAACAAGTACCAGGCTGGTTGACAAATGTCCAAAGGTATCACTTCAAAACAAAAAATGGACTTCCTGACACATTGGGCAGTGGGAAGCTTTTTTTTTAATTTATGTCTGATGTTTGGTTGGGTCGTTTTCTTTCGATGTTCAGTACATGTTTTTGTCCTTTAATGCTCAAAAACACTTAAATTATGAAGATACACTCGTACTCTTGCTACTGTACATTTGAGACTACCCTTTCCCAATATTCATCAACACAATTTGGTCAAAAACTAAACTTAGGTCCAGAGGACTAAACAATCACTGTACATGGTACTGTCCATGTAACATTCTGGGCCAGATTGCCTGTTTTGTCTCTATTAAACTAGGGGTCAACTTTGTAATAACCAATGGATGCCATCATAAAAATGTATTTGATAACAAAGTACTGTTTAACAACAATATAATAAACGTTATTAAAAGTAAAAATCTCAAGAAAGCCCTCAACATTTATAGAAAATAAGGGTACACTATTAGGTTACAAAATTGGTACTATACAAGGGTCATATAATGATCAAATGAACAATAAAAAAGTATAACTACAAGTCAGCTCTAATGACTATATCTTTGACATATAATGAATTACTTTGTCATGGCTAAAAATAAGAAAGGAAAAGATGAGGACTTGGGCACACACTGCCTACTATAGATGTCAGTACAAATGACTACACATCATCTGGATTACTGCAAAAACATTTTTCTCTTTCATGCAATAATGAGTAAACATCAGAATAAAAACATCCCTGTAAATCTCCCCTAGCTAGCAGAAAACAGACAGTACATCAGTCATTTTGTCAGTTTGCAATCGCACATCAAGAGAATGCTGAAATGCAATTGAGGATATTCTTTCAGTAAAAAACGGTACATAGACAAAAAATACTGACGTCAACTATCTTAACATTGTCATGTTCGTAAAATGGTCCACATCCTGACTTAATACTCCTAAATCTGGCTGCAGGTGCTAACATTCTCACATTTCGTACTTGTCCAACTTCAAACCTCCCACCCTCTCTAGTTTACGATCATCCTTTGTCCTTCTGTCTCAGCTTAGTATGAAACTTTCTGGAAGGAAGACATGTCACAGTTGCTTAGAACCATTTTAGCATTTGATTTGTTATTACGGGACATTCACTAACAGTTTCAGTGGAACCAGTCAATCTAACCACACGACTGGCAACAGCATTTTTTGTTATTTCCAATATTTTGGTCAGTTTGGAAAGCTTTAATTTCTCCATAGTGGTTTCTTGTAAACTATGATGGGATTTCTTTTTTTTTTTTTTTTTGTACATTTTAATGATTTTTTTTCTGAAAAAGGCATGGTGCTATGACTATGTTACCTTCAGAGCACAGTATTAATCTCTAGTTAAAATGAGTGATTCTGTATGAGCTCACATCAGCACACCTGAGGTAGTTCAGGGGATCAGTCAATCACATCGTTTCCCTCAGGGCTAAAAGATGGAACTGTGACATTTGAATTGGGCTGCCTGCTGTCAAAGGAAACTGAATGAGGGAACCTGGAGCGTTCTAGTTCTGTGTTCTGTGTTCTGTGTTCTGCCCCAACCTACTATTTTCAGTATGTTTTGTTTTTGTGCAGCAAGGCAACAGAGGGAGTGTCATAGGAAGCCAAACGCATGCATGCATATTAATACGCAGCAGTGGAGTGCTGCTATGCTGTGCATACTGCGTGTCCCACCACCGTCCACAGATGCAGTTAAAGAGCCAAGACCAAACATATCGAAGTGTTTGTGCAAACTCAAACACCCCCACATTGCACTCGTTTTTTTAATCTGTGATTTAGTAAGGCGTACAGTAGGATGTACTATGTATCATAATCAAAATGGCATCTTTGATAAGGGAACAAACCCTTCTCTATTCCCTTGTTAATGGGCTAGCTCTGGTCTGCCCTATAACCTAACTGCTCCCGATAGAACAAGTAGTGCAATGTTTCAAGCTTCTCCAGCACTGACTAGAGTAAAAGAGAGGACTACAGCCGGAGTAAAGAAAGAACAAAGAGTGTCACAACAGTTATATCTCAACATGACCAATAGCAAAAAAAGGTTTGACACAGTTGTTTATCAAACACAAAGAGGTCCAACAAACTACTCTGAGAGTTAGTGCAGAAGCAACACTGATGCATTAGTTTGTTAGGAGCCAGGTTAGTGCTGTGCTGTGTGCTGTGTGTAGACAGTTGGCAGGTTATTGGAGCTGAATGTTCTCTTGGTCCGACCCCTAGGAGCTGGCCTTGGCAGTGGGTGTGTGAGGGGTTTGGGGTGGGGGCGTGGGCCGTGGGCCGTGCTGTGTAATCCTTAAGAGTAGGAATTGAGGCATTCCTTTGAGCGCGACTGGATGTCGTGCAGCTCCCGCTCCTCCTTCATTTTGATGTCTTGGTACGCATGCATATGACTTGCGTCTTTAAGGTAGGCCCAATTTGCGGAGAGAATCATGAGGAAGTGGATCTGGAAGAGAAGGGTGAGGTGGATGGCCAGTGAGCATGTCAGAGATGCAAAGCAAGCTACACAAATGTGGCTACGTCAACAACAACAACAACAAACATACACACAGTTAAACCCACAGGAGACGCCTGCTCGGTATACATTTGAACATCATCATCATTATTTATATTATTATACAACAGAACAACTCTAGGTAAGGGTCATGTTAGAAGCAGGAGGAAAGGGGAGAGAAGGAAAGGGTGTGAGGGTGTTGGGGGGGGGGGTTCTGCAGAGCATGCAAGCGTTGAGATGGAGGTTAGTAAACTTAAGATGGAGGAGTGAGAGGCATTCAGTGAGGCTCCTTTCCTGTCAATGTTCAATCTCAAGAATGAGACTAAACACAATAATCGAAAGACCATTGGTATTTTGTACACAAAGCATGTTTATTTTTGTATAGAAAGAGAAAATAATAACTACAGTCTCAAAATCTTAGGAAAAAAATTAAATATTCATGAAATATGTAATATAAGTATTCATAAACATTAAGGAATTGAGGAAAATAAGCATGCAGGCTCTGTTAAAACAAAATAATTTGAGCACTTGGAACACTTGAATGGAAATTTCTGGATGAGTAAAAAGAAAATGGATGGAACAAAACATGACCCTATCATCAGCTGAGGCGATCAAGGCAGAATAAGGTCCCATAAAAATGACATTAGAATAGAGGAGAAAATATTCTTTAAAAATATATAAGGCTGTCAAACAAAAGTATACGCTTGGCACTGGCCCAAACATTCACAGTTGTGAATGAATGTCTGTTTTTTTGCTTTTAACTTTTCTTGTCATATTGCAAGAGCATAGCTCTTGATCGTAAGGTAATCTTACCATAATACTGACAATCTGTAATACTTAATCCAGCTTCAAAATAATAATAGCACAAGTTGGAAAGAACGTAAACATGTATGTGGAAAGGCACTGTACCAAGGCGGGCTGGTCCTCAGACCACAATTTATACTAGGAACAGAGAACTCTTTTCCCAAAATTTAGGAAACTCTACTATCAAATGTTGACATGTACACTGAGGCCTAAAAGACAACCTTCCGAAGGACTCCTGATTATCACTCTCCCTTATCCTCCCACAGACGTTGCATGCTATTTTTTCTCTCTTTTTTCTACAAATGAAATCTTTCATCTTCCTAGTGGTTGTACTACAGAATGGGATGGAGCACCATCTTGCCCAACCCCACCCTGAAGACAACTCTACCAAGGGGGTCCCTCCAGCCAAACCTGTCCCTGTGTCTAAAACACTAAAGAATGCATACAATCTGCTATTTACACATTATGTCAATAGAAATGGAACACTTTTTTTCTCTCTATTTTCTGTTTTTAGTCCGTATTGTCAGTGGCTGCTTTCTCTACTCAGTGCAGTGGCATTAACTGTACTGTGCTCTTAAAACTTAGTGCAGCAGTCTTCTCGACTCTTAAACTTCAAAACAGCAAAGTTATAAGTGGTAGCCATCATGTAGATCAGCTGGTGGAAGAGAACAAAATAAAAGGAGTGAGACAATATTCCAAAGACTGGGAAACCGCTCCCACAGTCAACCGCTACATAGGCCTATACTGACTTCTGAATCAGGCAAATTGCATATTGATTGAGAAGATGTTCATGTGAGTCAATGAGGGTGAAAAGACACCATGCTTAAATCTCATACTAGGGACAGAAAAGACATACTATATGTCCTGTAAGATAACACAAACATATTCATGGGTCATCTCTGGATAAGGAAATAATAAGATGGGCATCCTTCGTGTAGCAGGGCAAAATGAGAATGATAGCATCTGTGAGGTAGAAAGGCCATGGCCACTGAATGAGGACACATCGCCTCATTCCTCTGTTAATATAAAAAGCCAACCAGTGGCCTTGAAGCAGATGGTGTGCAGCGAATGACATTGCTAATGAGGAGAGGAGAGGTGAGTCTGTACTCTGTCTCGTGTACACTGTATGGGAAATGCACTCAGGTAGGGGGGGAGGAGCATTCTACTATGCATACTAGATACAAACCGTGCAAAAGGGGCTTAACTGAGTATGGACGAACGGAGATAGATGCAAACCTACCAGAGCAATGACGGTGGCTCCTGCCCCAGCGCAAGCTACGATGTACAGGTGGTAGGACAGGTAGAACTGGGAACAGAGACACAGACGTATTAGATCCCTACAACTCTGACTCGGGCTTTACACACATTGCTGTCAACTGAAGTTGCGTTCATGCCGTACCTCACTGGTATTACAGATGTCGCTTAGTGTGGACCCACAAGCCTTTCCTGGAGTGGCATTCCAGGGAATGATTCCTTCAGAGAAAAACAACAAGACAAATTCTCACTTGTACCACAGAGCACTTGATAACGGTTGTGACAGATTGTTACCTACATACTTCACAAACATTAAACAAACAATTTCTCATGCTATGGACAATCTATAGGGATAATGTACTGTATGTGCCATCCAACAGTGAGTTCTCTCTTCTACAATTGACATTTCACAGAAAACAAATATGTCCCCCCTTACCGTACTGACGGACGTCAACACAGATGGAGTCCACAGAGGTGAGGTTGGCCATGGGGGACTTCATGGCTGCACAGGTGGACCACATGTTGTAGAAGAGGAACACAGGCACCGCCGAGAAACCAAACACGCCCAGCCAGGCCACACCCAAGATGTAGGTCAGGAACACAAACTGCATGAAGAAGCA
Source organism: Clupea harengus (assembly GCF_900700415.2). Classification (NCBI taxonomy): domain Eukaryota; kingdom Metazoa; phylum Chordata; class Actinopteri; order Clupeiformes; family Clupeidae; genus Clupea; species Clupea harengus. Next base: position 30,632,880 of record NC_045153.1, read on the forward strand.
AGTGTGTTTAAATAACATTACTGCTTCTGTAACGTGTTTAAATAACATTACTGCTTCTCAAACGTGTTTAAATAACATTACTGCTTAAACGTGTTTAAATAACATTACTGCTTTTCTAATGTGTTTAAATAACATGACTGCTTCTGTAACGTGTTTAAGTAACATTACTGCTTTTCTAATGTGTTTAAATAACATTACTGCTTCTTAAACATGTTTAAATAACATGACTGCTTCTGTAACGTGTTTAAGTAACATTACTGCTTCCTAAACGTGTTTTAATAACATAACTGCTTCTCAAATGTGTTTAAATAACATTACTGCTTCTCTAGTTGACTGAACGGATTGAACAGAAGAAAAACTGTCCGTGGAAAAAGTCCATGGATCACTAGAGCAGAACATGTTCCCTAGCTGGCTTCACATCTGTAAAAGGGCCAGACTTCACGCCAGCCTGATTCTGACCTCACTCACTGTCTCCAGATCAATCGATGTATTTCTAAAAACCTCTTCAACTGGCCAGTGAACAACAAACAGCACAAGCGTATGATATAGCACGGGGCTGGAGTGAGTGAGGGGGGAAACCCACCATCCCACTGATACAGCGTCCACAGATAGTGGTCTTGAACTCGCTGTGGAGCTCCTTGACGGCGCTGGTGGTGTAGAAGCCCTCCGCCAGCAGGATGATCCCGTACAGGAAGAAGAAAGAGGCGATGCCATAGATGACGTACTGCATGAGCTGGATTCTGTAGCGGAGGGAGAGGAGGCAAACATGTCTGATTCACTTACTCTTGCTTTCAATAAATAAAAAAAGATTCAATGAAACACTGAGTCTGACTGGGTTTGGTTACAGGAGTTTGTCAGTGTGACCTTAGTGTTTGTGTTCGTAGGAGTGGAGGTGAGGGGATCTCATGACTCATTTGCTCCCAGACTGAAAGTGAGATTGTAAATTACAAGCAGATGTCAACGGCAGTGACAAATGTATGCCCCATCTCCAAAGGTGTCAGCTGGTGCGAACCCAAACAAGTCAAGAACAGATACTGGGTGATGTATGTCTTGTGGAGGATTTGTTTAATGGTAGATGACATTGTTCAGCCTTGTAAAATAAACAGTGCTCTCATGAAGGATCTCCGAAGCTCCCCAAAGAATCCACATTACGTCACTTGCTAGTAGACAACCAGCATTCCTTGAAGACATCCATATTAGGGAATGTTTTTTAATGTTTAATCTGATAGCGTAGCAAAGGCAGTGGGAATTATCAATTTGTCATAGCAAATATGAAATCTGACCCACTCAATGCAACTGATAACATAAGTAAAGAAAAATCAGTTTATTGCCTACCCAACCATCTCTCTATCTCTCTCTCTCTCTCTCTCTCTCTCTCTCTCTCCCTCTCTCTCTCTCTATCTATCTCTCTCTCTCTCTCTCTCTTTCATTCACACACACACACAGTACTCTCTGTGATACTCACACATCCGTAAGCATGGCATGGTCACTGGTGATCTTGGAGAAGTGGTTTTCCAGGATGGTGACGGTGCCAGTGAGGGCCACATGGCCGCAGCCACAGAAGAGGGCCACTCCTGAGAAGCAGAGGATGGTGGCCACCAGGGAGGCGTACGGGACTCCGCCGAGACACTTGATACAGCACTCAAAGCAACCTGCACACACAGAAGAGGAGGAGAGCAAAGTTAGAATGATTTTTTCCTGTTAGAATGATTTTTTCCTGATTTTTTCCTGATTTTTTCCTTTCAGAGATATTATATCTATTAAACCAGTGGATGGAGGATGGAAACCCCCTAAGCCTTAAAGAGCGCTTTAAAGGGAATAAGAAATACGTTTTATCTTCTATCTAAGCATATCTCCTAACTTGCTGTGATATTGCTTTATGTGATTCAGGACCACATTAAACACAAAGAACAGTGAGTCCTTCCTGTCAGTACAGGGACTGAATGGTTCTGTTTGGGGATATGAAGAGAGAAGCCCTAGTGTCCGTGTGAAAAAAGATGCTGTTTGATTCCTCCATCAGTGACCGCCACACTGACTCTGTGTTATAGAGCACGATGCATGGATACAGATGAATGCCTGGAATGTGCTGCTTAAAACAGTGACCATTCCATTCACTGCAGACAAAATTCGCAACAAAGTCCCTCAGTGACCAGTGCTGCACTGTAGAGCACAGATCAGCAATTCACAGGGGTTTGGTTTGCAAGTCTCAACTAAGCTTTTCAAAACAATGACCTGTATATGATAAATGTTCTGATATTTTTTTATGGAGCAATGAACAAGTTCCAATGGAGGACAGTGACTTACAACACAAAATCGCTGCCACATTTGAATTCATTTTATGTGAACCACATAAAAACATGCAATTTAACTGGGAAATGAATCACACAAGAATGGCCTCTGGCAATACACAGCCCAAACACTGTTCACAGATCAGTATGAGGGAATCCTTAGCCTAAGCCAGGCTACCTCATACTATTTATGAGTGCAAACTGCAGTCCTGTGAGTGAGGTATGCTGGCATGAGTCGAACTGTTTGTCAGCTGAATAAAAGCACAGTAATGGGAGGCAGGCAGGCCAGGGTGAGAAGAGCCAGCCAGTTCCCCTAATGGAAATCAATGGCATTTCATGATGGATAAATGAAGTGACCCAGATAGGCAAAGTCCTCTGTCTTGCTGCAATGTATATTACTCTAGAGCATAGTGCATGGCAATGTATGCAGTTTACATAGACTTCAGTTTGTCTAAATCATCTACCTTTATAAAACCTATGAAGATATCCAGTACAACTATAAACGCACATAATTCCTGCCATATTCCTGATGAGGTGTTAGGTGAAATGTTTTGCAAAGACACTACTTTCCGGAGTTGTGAATCTACTTCAGATTTAACTGCCAGTTGGTGAAAATGGAGAGAATAGCTTATCTAAATGAAAGCCTCTTGAGCGCAGCTGAAATCCTGAAAGTTCGATTGTGTTGTGCTCTTTCTCTTAGGAGACAAAGGAAATTAAAACATATATTAACAGCAGAAAGAGCCTTTCAATGGAGCTGCTGTCAGAAAGTTCATGCCAACCTTTTGTGTGGCACAGAGGGATAAAAACATTTTTGTCCCTGGGCTGGTGAATAGCAGTTGCCATGGCAGCACGTTAACCACAATCCAGTGAGTGTGCCCGCGGCTGAGTCCATTACTCTACCCACGTTTCACACAAACAGACACTCACTCACTCACACAAACACAGAGAGAGAGAGAGAGAGAGAAAGAGGGAGAGAGAGAGAGACAGGAAGAGAGGACACACAGGTTGGACAACAGTTTTTTGTCAGGAAATTGAACACAGCCACACTAAGCGGAAAGCTCCGAGCAGAGTCCTGCTCTACATAGTCCTTTATCAGTCTGAGGCAGTCTGCTTCTCCCCGGGGAAATCTGCTTGCTGTCACTCTGTGCTCTGCAGCCACTCTGGCGTCCAAAAGTAACCCCCACAAAGTGATTCCAAACCCGCGTGGCTAAAACTGAAGTGGAAGTGCAATCCTGACGCTCTGGTCAGTGTACATTTAGAGGTTTCATCTATGCTGCTGCCTTCTCACTGGGGTCACATGAATGAGCCACAAGTCAGAGGAATTTGAGTTTTCAGCCGTGCCTGTGCACACTCTCTCCCTCTCTATCACTCTGCTGTGATAGTCCTGTCCATCCTCCTCTTCGTGCCCTCCAGGACAGACTCCAGTTCAGCTCACGTGGCTTCACTTCATCTTTAAACCCGGGGTGATTTCATCAAGGGGAAAACTTCCTGTCACTGACTATGTTCAGCTGTGAATGTCATCACCTGTCGTGCTCCTCAGTCTGAACCCAACTTCAAAAACCCCTCTAATCATGGAGAGGCCACCCTTTTTCACCGAGTGGCCCCTAAACAACGCTGTGCTTTGCCGTCGGTTCCAGACCCCCGCCATGTTGTGATATTCAGGTTACACCAGGAGAGCGCGGTGCTAACTGAACTCTTAATCCCATCCTGTTTTAGTTTGAACGCACCGATGGTGTTACACTGGCGGCGCGTGCGGCAAAACTCCAACCTTTGTTATACTAGATATGTGAACAAAGATCTTTATTCTCCAGCGAAGGGGTGGAGGGGTGTTGAGGTTTAGCTAACGTGTTGTCTTAAAGAAGTCTTTAAGCCCATACCACTGTTTGCTCAGCTGGAGAGGAGACACGGGAGCAGGTGAAGGAGTAAACTCTCCATCAGGCTCCAGCAGCACCCGTGAGGCGACTGGGCCCAGTCACCTACTCCAGCTCTCCATCACGCAAACCAACACCTTCACCTTCACTTCTCCTTCAGAAAGCACATGGAGCCAGTACAGGTAACGCTCAGGCTTTCTACTGCTTTAGTGCGGCCCCCTCGTAGCCCACAGCATGGGTTCATTCTGCACTCCCAGGAAGGACACGTAAGGGTGACTGGGGATTCAGGGGGCCCCAAGAGCCACAGGGAGTCGTCTGATCTGTGAGGGTCTAGGGAGAAGGTGGGTTTTCCTCTTCAGGAAAGAACATGGCCTTGCTCCGAGTGTTGCAGTGTCATCCGAGTGGATCAGAGGGAGTCATAAGAGGCCGTGCCATCAGAGAGAGAGAGAGAGAGAGAAAGAGAGAGAGAGAGAGGGAGAGACAGAGAGAGAGAGAGAGAGAGAGAGAGAGAGAGAGAGTCATAAGAGGAGGATGTGGTGAAAATTCTTGGGGTGTTGAGTTGTGAGACGGAGATCTCGCTTACTATTGATTTAAACCACACCGCCTCATTGATCTCCTTTGTTACCAAGGCTACTTTCAAAGGGTCCTGCTGTGAAGCCAGTGAGAGTTATTATCAGTGCAGATAACAATCATGACCGCGCACACACGCACACATATTAGACAACACACAGTACATGGAGAGAGGACTGCCGCGGGGCCAACCACAAGCGCTAAATGAAAATCACATTGGTAGTTTTTTCCCCTTGATGACTTTCACATGCTCTTGCTCCCTGACTGATATCCTGGCTAAAGCACACACAAACCCCCCTTTCACACAGGCCTTTTCCTCCTGGGCTGGGGAGAGGGTCAAGCAGAGGCATAATGACGGCAGCCAGCTGCAAAGACACAGTGCCAAACTGTGGTCCTCTCATTACTGAGACTCACGCCATAACTGCACTAAACGAAAGGGGGGAAGACAGTAAGGATGCTGCTCAATGGACACAAAGCGTCCAGTGTGAAGACTGCTCTGGATGTTTGGTCAAGCTGGGGTCCCTGTGGGGAGGTCCATTGAGAGGCGCCCAGGCCCAGGCTAGTGCTCTTCCGCTCTCTTATTCGGAGCCGGAGCAGAGGGCAGCTCCACCGCCGTGCAGCATCCTGTTTCTCTGTCCCACACACCAGCACACACCACCATACACTTCACACACCAGCACACACCACTATACACTTCACACTCCACAACACACCACCCTACACTTCACACTCCAGCACACACTACCATACGCTTCACACCAGCAGCTTCCTCTGCCTGTTTGCTGATCGTATCATTTCTCTCAGAAATGACTCTCTCTCTCACTTTTCATTGCATACACAGTTACACACACACACACACACACACACACACACACACACACACACACACACACACACACACACACACACACACACACACACACACACACAAACACTGATTGATATCCAACTATAACATCTGGTGAAATCCAGTGCTTAGGACTGATTACTAATGGGTTTGTTGTGAAAGATATCAGCCCTGGGTAAGCACTAGTAGGAGTCACTAACTGGCTGTAGTGCAGTTCCTGTGTAGTGACCACCTTTCTCTGCCAAACCTGATCAACCTGTCATTTCATTGCACACACACACACACACACACACACACACACACACACCCACACACACACACACACACACATACTGAAGATAAGCCGATAGCAGCTGAGACAGAAAGACAAATGACAGCGATTCCGTGGACGAGTGAATGTAAATCACAGAAAGAGACTATGAGAGAGACAAAGTCCCCCCCCCCCCACCAGACTGAACCCTCACACCAGTCACCTCCATCATCACACACTCCAGACCACTCCATCACGCAGCAGATACAGCTTCTTCACCCCCTCCCTCCTCCCTCCCTCCCTCCCTCCCTCCCTTCAGTCCACCTCCAGACATGTGTGATCCCAGACTGTCAACAGCACACAGCCTCCAGCCAGATGGGTCCCTCTGAAGAGCCACGTGAGCCACTTCAATCCAGCACACACACTCACCTCCACGGGCTTCTCCCAATCAGGTGGAGCTCTTTTACAATAACAGGGACTGCGCCAGGAGCCCTGACGAGAGGGGGGTCTTTGTTACAGTGTCTGCAAATAGGCAGGGAAATGAATGGGAGGAGATGTGTATTTCAGCGTGTTTCACTGTGAGTGATTACAGGTAATTATGGCCCGTGGAGAGTATATCATTTTCCATCTCCCCTCTTTCTTGGGTGATTATGGTTTGCTTCTGAGGCAGGTAATCATGGAGGACGATCTCTATCAGCATCGTGTCGTAGGCACCTAATGTGTGCTTCCTGTCTGTCAAACAAGCCATGTGATGGTTTACATGAGGTGTTAAAGAATTCTTTCTCTTTCCAACACTCTCTCCCACACACACACACACACACACACACACACACACACACACACGCACGCACGCCGCAGGCACACGCACGCACACACACATGCGCACGCACGCGCACGCACGCACACACACACACACACACACACACACACACACACACACACATGTGCGTCTATCCACCTCCCCCCTACTGTCTGTGGATGAGACATGACCCCGATCCAGGATGTGACCTCTGTCCTCCAGCACCTTCACCCTAGCCTTGATCTTCCTGCTGGGTCTGCATCAGGGCGCTGCCACAACAAAGCCACGCAGTCATCCTGTCCGCTAGCCCACAAACGGCCCACAACAACAACAGATGTTTTCTGTTGGTCTTCAACGCCAAACTCGGCAGTTTTACTCCCTCGGGGGGGGGGGGGCACACCGCCAAGGCGCCGTTTATGAGATGCATTCTCATTTTCCACTGCTGTTCTTTTC